>NW_028283734.1:0-168249 GCF_059441095.1 Idiotropiscis lumnitzeri | reverse complement strand
ATTGCAACACTTAGAAAAAGTGTACAGCGCCAGCAGACAATGAATTTTCAGCACTAAAAAAACGAAACTTCATTAACAGCTAAACCAAACGTTTCCAATGTAAATTTCCACATTTATAGAGTGTAAAAAGGCATCCTGAAGCCTGGGAAGTCATTAATTTGATTGTCCAGTATTTCCCTTATGAGATAATGCCTCACATAGCAAATGTGTACAGTGCGAGCTGAAAATGCATTTACAGCACTAAAAAAACAAACTTTTATAACAGCTAAACGAAACGTTTCCAATGTAAATTTCCACCTTTATATAGTGTAGAAAGGCATCCTGAAGCCTGGAAAGTCATTAATTTGATTGTCCAGTATTTCCTTCATGAGATATTGCAACACTTAGAAAAAGTGTACAGCGCCAGCAGACAATGAATTTTCAGCACTAAATAAACGAAACTTCATTAACAGCTAAAGTAAACGTTTCCAATGTAAATTTCCACCTTTATATAGTGTAAAAAGACATCCTGAAGCCTGGGCAGTCATTAATTTGATTGTCCAATATTTCCCTTATGAGATAATGCCTCTCATAGCAAATGTGTACAGCGCGAGCTGAAAATGCATTTACAGCACTAAAAAACCAAACTTTTATAACAGCTAAACCAAACGTTTCAAATGTAAATTTCCATTAATTTGATTGTCCAGTATTTCCTTCATGAGATATTGCAACACTTAGAAAAGGTGTACAGCGCCAGCAGACAATGAATTTTCAGCACTAAAAAAACGAAACTTCATTAACAGCTAAACCAAACGTTTCCAATGTAAATTTCCACATTTATAGAGTGTAAAAAGGCATCCTGAAGCCTGGGAAGTCATTAATTTGATTGTCCAGTATTTCCCTTATGAGATAATGCCTCACATAGCAAATGTGTACAGTTCGAGCTGAAAATGCATTTACAGCACTAAAAAACCAAACTTTTATAACAGCTAAACCAAACGTTTCCAATGTAAATTTCCACCTTTATATAGTGTAGAAAGGCATCCTGAAGCCTGGAAAGTCATTGATTTGATTGTCCAGTATTTCCTTCATGAGATATTGCAACACTTAGAAAAAGTGTACAGCGCCAGCAGACAATGAATTTTCAGCACTAAAAAAACGAAACTTCATTAACAGCTAAACTAAACGTTTCCAATGTAAATTTCCACCTTTATATAGAGTAAAAAGACATCCTGAAGCCTGGGCAGCCATTTATTTGATTGTCCAATATTTCCCTTATGAGATAATGCCTCTCATAGCAAATGTGTACAGCGCGAGCTGAAAATGCATTTACAGCACTAAAAAACCAAACTTTTATAACAGCTAAACCAAACGTTTCCAATGTAAATTTCCACCTTTATATAGTGTAAAAAGACATCCTGAAGCCTGGGCAGTCATTAATTCGATTGTCCAATATTTCCTTTATGAGATAATGCCTCTCATAGGCAAATGTATACAGCGCGAGCTGAAAATGCATTTACAGCACTAAAAAACCAAACTTTTATAACAGCTAAACCAAACTTTCCAATGTAAATTTCCACCTTTATATAGAGTAAAAAGACATCCTGAAGCCTGGGCAGCCATTAATTTGATTGTCCAGTATTTCCCTTATGAGATAATGCCTCACATAGCAAATGTGTACAGTGCGAGCTGAAAATGCATTTTCAGCACTAAAAAACCAAACTTTTATAACAGCTAAACCAAACGTTTCCAATGTAAATTTCCACCTTTATATAGTGTAAACAGACATCCTGAAGCCTGGGCAGTCATTAATTCGATTGTCCAATATTTCCTTTATGAGATAATGCCTCTCATAGCAAATGTGTACAGCGCGAGCTGAAAATGCATTTTCAGCACTAAAAAACCAAACTTTTATAACACCTAAACCAAACGTTTCCAATGTAAATTTCCTCCTTTATATAGTGTAAAAAGACATCCTGAAGCCTGGGCAGTCATTAATTTGATTGTCCAATATTTCCCTTATGAGATAATGCCTCTCATAGCAAATGTGTACAGCGCGAGCTGAAAATGCATTTACAGCACTAAAAAACCAAACTTTTATAAAAGCTAAACCAAACGTTTCCAATGTAAATTTCCACCTTTATATAGTGTAGAAAGGCATCCTGAAGCCTGGAAAGTCATTAATTTGATTGTCCAGTATTTCCTTCATGAGATATTGCAACATTTAGAAAAAGTGTACAGCGCCAGCAGACAATGAATTTTCAGCACTAAAAAAACGAAACTTCATTAACAGCTAAACTAAACGTTTCCAATGTAAATTTCCACCTTTATATAGTGTAAAAAGACATCCTGAAGCCCGGGCAGCCATTAATTTGATTGTCCAATATTTCCCTTATGAGATAATGCCTCTCATAGCAAATGTGTACAGCGCGAGCTGAAAATGCATTTACAGCACTAAAAAACCAAACTTTTATAACAGCTAAACCAAACGTTTCCAATGTAAATTTCCACCTTTATATAGTGTAAAAATACATCCTGAAGCCTGGGCAGTCATTAATTTGATTGTCCAATATTTCCCTTATGAGATAATGCCTCTCATAGCAAATGTGTACAGCGCGAGCTGAAAATGCATTTACAGCACTAAAAAAACAAACTTTTATAACAGCTAAACCAAACGTTTCCAATGTAAATTTCCACCTTTATATAGTGTAGAAAGGCATCCTGAAGCCTGGAAAGTCATTAATTTGATTGTCCAGTATTTCCTTCATGAGATATTGCAACACTTAGAAAAAGTGTACAGCGCCAGCAGACAATGAATTTTCAGCACTAAAAAAACGAAACTTCATTAACAGCTAAACTAAATGTTTCCAATGTAAATTTCCACCTTTATATAGTGTAAAAAGACATCCTGAAGCCTGGGCAGTCATTAATTTGATTGTCCAATATTTCCCTTATGAGATAATGCCTCTCATAGCAAATGTGTACAGCGCGAGCTGAAAATGCATTTACAGCACTAAAAAAACCAAACTTTTATAACAGCTAAACCAAACGTTTCCAATGTAAATTTCCACCTTTATATAGTGTAAAAAGGCATCCTGAAGCCTGGAAAGTCTTTAATTTGATTGTCCAGTATTTCCTTCATGAGATATTGCAACACTTAGAAAAAGTGTACAGCGCCAGCAGACAATGAATTTCCAGCACTAAAAAAACGAAACTTCATTAACAGCTAAACTAAACGTTTCCAATGTAAATTTCCACCTTTATATAGTGTAAAAAGACATCCTGAAGCCTGGGCAGTCATTAATTTGATTGTCCAATATTTCCCTTATGAGATAATGCCTCTCATAGCAAATGTGTACAGCGCGAGCTGAAAATGCATTTACAGCACTAAAAAACCAAACTTTTATAACAGCTAAACCAAACGTTTCCAATGTAAATTTCCACCTTTATATAGTGTAGAAAGGCATCCTGAAGCCTGGAAAGTCATTAATTTGATTGTCCAGTATTTCCTTCATGAGATATTGCAACACTTAGAAAAAGTGTACAGCGCCAGCAGACAATGAATTTTCAGCACTAAAAAAACGAAACTTCATTAACAGCTAAACCAAACGTTTCCAATGTAAATTTCCACATTTATAGAGTGTAAAAAGGCATCCTGAAGCCTGGGAAGTCATTAATTTGATTGTCCAGTATTTCCCTTATGAGATAATGCCTCACATAGCAAATGTGTACAGTGCGAGCTGAAAATGCATTTTCAGCACTAAAAAACCAAACTTTTATAACAGCTAAACCAAACGTTTCCAATGTAAATTTCCACCTTTATATAGTGTAAAAAGACATCCTGAAGCCTGGGCAGTCATTAATTTGATTGTCCAGTATTTCCCTTATGAGATAATGCCTCACATAGCAAATGTGTACAGCGCGAGCTGAAAATGCATTTACAGCACTAAAAAAACAAACTTTTATAACAGCTAAACCAAACGTTTCCAATGTAAATTTCCACATTTATAGAGTGTAAAAATGCATCCTGAAGCCTGGGAAGTCATTAATTTGATTGTCCAGTATTTCCCTTATGAGATAATGCCTCACATAGCAAATGTGTACAGTGCGAGCTGAAAATGCATTTTCAGCACTAAAAAACCAAACTTTTATAACAGCTAAACCAAACGTTTCCAATGTAAATTTCCACCTTTATATAGTGTAAAAAGACATCCTGAAGCCTGGGCAGTCATTAATTTGATTGTCCAATATTTCCCTTATGAGATAATGCCTCTCATAGCAAATGTGTACAGCGCGAGCTGAAAATGCATTTACAGCACTAAAAAACCAAACTTTTATAACAGCTAAACCAAACGTTTCCAATGTAAATTTCCACCTTTATATAGTGTAGAAAGGCATCCTGAAGCCTGGAAAGTCATTAATTTGATTGTCCAGTATTTCCTTCATGAGATATTGCAACACTTAGAAAAAGTGTACAGCGCCAGTAGACAATGAATTTTCAGCACTAAAAAAACGAAACTTCATTAACAGCTAAACTAAACGTTTCCAATGTAAATTTCCACCTTTATATAGTGTAAAAAGACATCCTGAAGCCTGGGCAGTCATTAATTTGATTGTCCAATATTTCCCTTATGAGATAATGCCTCTCATAGCAAATGTGTACAGCGCGAGCTGAAAATGCATTTACAGCACTAAAAAAACCAAACTTTTATAACAGCTAAACCAAACGTTTCCAATGTAAATTTCCACCTTTATATAGTGTAGAAAGGCACCCTGAAGCCTGGAAAGTCATTAATTTGATTGTCCAGTATTTCCTTCATGAGATATTGCAACACTTAGAAAAAGTGTACAGCGCCAGCAGACAATGAATTTTCAGCACTAAAAAAACGAAACTTCATTAACAGCTAAACCAAACGTTTCCAATGTAAATTTCCACATTTATAGAGTGTAAAAAGGCATCCTGAAGCCTGGGAAGTCATTAATTTGATTGTCCAGTATTTCCCTTATGAGATAATGCCTCACATAGCAAATGTGTACAGTGCGAGCTGAAAATGCATTTTCAGCACTAAAAAACCAAACTTTTATAACAGCTAAACCAAACGTTTCCAATGTAAATTTCCACCTTTATATAGTGTAAAAAGACATCCTGAAGCCTGGGCAGTCATTAATTCGATTGTCCAATATTTCCTTTATGAGATAATGCCTCTCATAGGCAAATGTATACAGCGCGAGCTGAAAATGCATTTACAGCACTAAAAAACCAAACTTTTATAACAGCTAAACCAAACTTTCCAATGTAAATTTCCACCTTTATATAGTGTAAAAAGGCATCCTGAAGCCTGGGAAGTCATTAATTTGATTGTCCAGTATTTCCCTTATGAGATAATGCCTCACATAGCAAATGTGTACAGTGCGAGCTGAAAATGCATTTTCAGCACTAAAAAACCAAACTTTTATAACAGCTAAACCAAACGTTTCCAATGTAAATTTCCACCTTTATATAGTGTAAAAAGACATCCTGAAGCCTGGGCAGTCATTAATTTGATTGTCCAATATTTCCCTTATGAGATAATGCCTCTCATAGCAAATGTGTACAGCGCGAGCTGAAAATGCATTTACAGCACTAAAAAAACAAACTTTTATAACAGCTAAACCAAACGTTTCCAATGTAAATTACCACCTTTATATAGTGTAGAAAGGCATCCTGAAGCCTGGAAAGTCATTAATTTGATTGTCCAGTATTTCCTTCATGAGATATTGCAACACTTAGAAAAAGTGTACAGCGCCAGCAGACAATGAATTTTCAGCACTAAAAAAACGAAACTTCATTAACAGCTAAACTAAATGTTTCCAATGTAAATTTCCACCTTTATATAGTGTAAAAAGACATCCTGAAGCCTGGGCAGTCATTAATTTGATTGTCCAATATTTCCCTTATGAGATAATGCCTCTCATAGCAAATGTGTACAGCGCGAGCTGAAAATGCATTTACAGCACTAAAAAAACCAAACTTTTATAACAGCTAAACCAAACGTTTCCAATGTAAATTTCCACCTTTATATAGTGTAAAAAGGCATCCTGAAGCCTGGAAAGTCTTTAATTTGATTGTCCAGTATTTCCTTCATGAGATATTGCAACACTTAGAAAAAGTGTACAGCGCCAGCAGACAATGAATTTCCAGCACTAAAAAAACGAAACTTCATTAACAGCTAAACTAAACGTTTCCAATGTAAATTTCCACCTTTATATAGTGTAAAAAGACATCCTGAAGCCTGGGCAGTCATTAATTTGATTGTCCAATATTTCCCTTATGAGATAATGCCTCTCATAGCAAATGTGTACAGCGCGAGCTGAAAATGCATTTACAGCACTAAAAAAACAAACTTTTATAACAGCTAAACCAAACGTTTCCAATGTAAATTTCCACCTTTATATAGTGTAGAAAGGCATCCTGAAGCCTGGAAAGTCATTAATTTGATTGTCCAGTATTTCCTTCATGAGATATTGCAACACTTAGAAAAAGTGTACAGCGCCAGCAGACAATGAATTTTCAGCACTAAAAAAACGAAACTTCATTAACAGCTAAACCAAACGTTTCCAATGTAAATTTCCACATTTATAGAGTGTAAAAAGGCATCCTGAAGCCTGGGAAGTCATTAATTTGATTGTCCAGTATTTCCCTTATGAGATAATGCCTCACATAGCAAATGTGTACAGTGCGAGCTGAAAATGCATTTTCAGCACTAAAAAACCAAACTTTTATAACAGCTAAACCAAACGTTTCCAATGTAAATTTCCACCTTTATATAGTGTAAAAAGACATCCTGAAGCCTGGGCAGTCATTAATTTGATTGTCCAGTATTTCCCTTATGAGATAATGCCTCACATAGCAAATGTGTACAGCGCGAGCTGAAAATGCATTTACAGCACTAAAAAAACAAACTTTTATAACAGCTAAACCAAACGTTTCCAATGTAAATTTCCACCTTTATATAGTGTAGAAAGGCATCCTGAAGCCTGGAAAGTCATTAATTTGATTGTCCAGTATTTCCTACATGAGATATTGCAAAACTTAGAAAAAGTGTACAGCGCCAGCAGACAATGAATTTTCAGCACTAAAAAAACGAAACTTCATTAACAGCTAAACCAAACGTTTCCAATGTAAATTTCCACATTTATAGAGTGTAAAAAGGCATCCTGAAGCCTGGGAAGTCATTAATTTGATTGTCCAGTATTTCCCTTATGAGATAATGCCTCACATAGCAAATGTGCACAGTGCGAGCTGAAAATGCATTTTCAGCACTAAAAAACCAAACTTATATAACACCTAAACCAAACGTTTCCAATGTAAATTTCCACCTTTATATAGTGTAAAAAGACATCCTGAAACCTGGGCAGTCATTAATTTGATTGTCCAATATTTCCCTTATGAGATAATGCCTCTCATAGCAAATGTGTACAGCGCGAGCTGAAAATGCATTTACAGCACTAAAAAACCAAACTTTTATAACAGCTAAACCAAACGTTTCCAATGTAAATTTCCACCTTTATATAGTGTAAAAAGACATCCTGAAGCCTGGGCAGTCATTAATTTGATTGTCCAATATTTCCCTTATGAGATAATGCCTCTCATAGCAAATGTGTACAGCGCGAGCTGAAAATGCATTTTCAGCACTAAAAAACCAAACTTTTATAACAGCTAAACCAAACGTTTCAAATGTAAATTTCCACCTTTATATAGTGTAAAAAGACATCCTGAAGCCTGGGCAGTCATTAATTTGATTGTCCAATATTTCCCTTATGAGATAATGCCTCTCATAGCAAATGTGTACAGCGCGAGCTGAAAATGCATTTACAGCACTAAAAAAACAAACTTTTATAACAGCTAAACCAAACGTTTCCAATGTAAATTTCCACCTTTATATAGTGTAAAAAGACATCCTGAAGCCTGGGCAGTCATTAATTTGATTGTCCAATATTTCCCTTATGAGATAATGCCTCTCATAGCAAATGTGTACAGTGCGAGCTGAAAATGCATTTACAGCACTAAAAAAACAAACTTTTATAACAGCTAAACCAAACGTTTCCAATGTAAATTTCCACCTTTATATAGTGTAAAAAGACATCCTGAAGCCTGGGCAGTCATTAATTTGATTGTCCAATATTTCCCTTATGAGATAATGCCTCTCATAGCAAATGTGTACAGCGCGAGCTGAAAATGCATTTACAGCACTAAAAAACCAAACTTTTATAACAGCTAAACCAAACGTTTCCAATGTAAATTTCCACCTTTATATAGTGTAGAAAGGCATCCTGAAGCCTGGAAAGTCATTAATTTGATTGTCCAGTATTTCCTTCATGAGATATTGCAACACTTAGAAAAAGTGTACAGCGCCAGCAGACAATGAATTTTCAGCACTAAAAAAACGAAACTTCATTAACAGCTAAACCAAACGTTTCCAATGTAAATTTCCACATTTATAGAGTGTAAAAAGGCATCCTGAAGCCTGGGAAGTCATTAATTTGATTGTCCAGTATTTCCCTTATGAGATAATGCCTCACAGCAAATGTGTACAGTGCGAGCTGAAAATGCATTTACAGCACTAAAAAAACAAACTTTTATAACAGCTAAACCAAACGTTTCCAATGTAAATTTCCACCTTTATATAGTGTAGAAAGGCATCCTGAAGCCTGGAAAGTCATTAATTTGATTGTCCAGTATTTCCTTCATGAGATATTGCAACACTTAGAAAAAGTGTACAGCGCCAGCAGACAATGAATTTTCAGCACTAAATAAACGAAACTTCATTAACAGCTAAAGTAAACGTTTCCAATGTAAATTTCCACCTTTATATAGTGTAAAAAGACATCCTGAAGCCTGGGCAGTCATTAATTTGATTGTCCAATATTTCCCTTATGAGATAATGCCTCTCATAGCAAATGTGTACAGTGCGAGCTGAAAATGCATTTACAAGCACTAAAAAAACAAACTTTTATAACAGCTAAACCAAACGTTTCCAATGTAAATTTCCACCTTTATATAGTGTAAAAAGACATCCTGAAGCCTGGGCAGTCATTAATTTGATTGTCCAATATTTCCCTTATGAGATAATGCCTCTCATAGCAAATGTGTACAGCGCGAGCTGAAAATGCATTTACAGCACTAAAAAACCAAACTTTTATAACAGCTAAACCAAACGTTTCCAATGTAAATTTCCACCTTTATATAGTGTAGAAAGGCATCCTGAAGCCTGGAAAGTCATTAATTTGATTGTCCAGTATTTCCTTCATGAGATATTGCAACACTTAGAAAAAGTGTACAGCGCCAGCAGACAATGAATTTTCAGCACTAAAAAAACGAAACTTCATTAACAGCTAAACCAAACGTTTCCAATGTAAATTTCCACATTTATAGAGTGTAAAAAGGCATCCTGAAGCCTGGGAAGTCATTAATTTGATTGTCCAGTATTTCCCTTATGAGATAATGCCTCACATAGCAAATGTGTACAGTGCGAGCTGAAAATGCATTTTCAGCACTAAAAAACCAAACTTATATAACACCTAAACCAAACGTTTCCAATGTAAATTTCCACCTTTATATAGTGTAAAAAGACATCCTGAAGCCTGGGCAGTCATTAATTTGATTGTCCAATATTTCCCTTATGAGATAATGCCTCTCATAGCAAATGTGTACAGCGCGAGCTGAAAATGCATTTACAGCACTAAAAAAACCAAACTTTTATAACAGCTAAACCAAACGTTTCCAATGTAAATTTCCACCTTTATATAGTGTAGAAAGGCATCCTGAAGCCTGGAAAGTCATTAATTTGATTGTCCAGTATTTCCTTCATGAGATATTGCAACATTTAGAAAAAGTGTACAGCGCCAGCAGACAATGAATTTTCAGCACTAAAAAAACGAAACTTCATTAACAGCTAAACTAAACGTTTCCAATGTAAATTTCCACCTTTATATAGTGTAAAAAGACATCCTGAAGCACGGGCAGCCATTAATTTGATTGTCCAATATTTCCCTTATGAGATAATGCCTCTCATAGCAAATGTGTACAGCGCGAGCTGAAAATGCATTTACAGCACTAAAAAAACAAACTTTTATAACAGCTAAACCAAACGTTTCCAATGTAAATTTCCACCTTTATATAGTGTAAAAAGACATCCTGAAGCCTGCGCAGTCATTAATTTGATTGTCCAATATTTCCCTTATGAGATAATGCCTCTCATAGCAAATGTGTACAGCGCGAGCTGAAAATGCATTTACAGCACTAAAAAACCAAACTTTTATAACAGCTAAACCAAACGTTTCCAATGTAAATTTCCACCTTTATATAGTGTAGAAAGGCATCCTGAAGCCTGGAAAGTCATTAATTTGATTGTCCAGTATTTCCTTCATGAGATATTGCAACACTTAGAAAAAGTGTACAGCGCCAGCAGACAATGAATTTTCAGCACTAAAAAAACGAAACTTCATTAACAGCTAAACTAAACGTTTCCAATGTAAATTTCCACCTTTATATAGTGTAAAAAGACATTCTGAAGCCTGGGCAGTCATTAATTTGATTGTCCAATATTTCCCTTATGAGATAATGCCTCTCATAGCAAATGTGTACAGCGCGAGCTGAAAATGCATTTACAGCACTAAAAAACCAAACTTTTATAACAGCTAAACCAAACGTTTCCAATGTAAATTTCCACCTTTATATAGTGTAGAAAGGCATCCTGAAGCCTGGAAAGTCATTAATTTGATTGTCCAGTATTTCCTTCATGAGATATTGCAACACTTAGAAAAAGTGTACAGCGCCAGCAGACAATGAATTTCCAGCACTAAAAAAACGAAACTTCATTAACAGCTAAACTAAACGTTTCCAATGTAAATTTCCACCTTTATATAGTGTAAAAAGACATCCTGAAGCCTGGGCAGTCATTAATTTGATTGTCCAATATTTCCCTTATGAGATAATGCCTCTCATAGCAAATGTGTACAGCGCGAGCTGAAAATGCATTTACAGCACTAAAAAACCAAACTTTTATAACAGCTAAACCAAACGTTTCCAATGTAAATTTCCACCTTTATATAGTGTAGAAAGGCATCCTGAAGCCTGGAAAGTCATTAATTTGATTGTCCAGTATTTCCTTCATGAGATATTGCAACACTTAGAAAAAGTGTACAGCGCCAGCAGACAATGAATTTTCAGCACTAAAAAAACGAAACTTCATTAACAGCTAAACCAAACGTTTCCAATGTAAATTTCCACATTTATAGAGTGTAAAAAGGCATCCTGAAGCCTGGGAAGTCATTAATTTGATTGTCCAGTATTTCCCTTATGAGATAATGCCTCACATAGCAAATGTGTACAGTGCGAGCTGAAAATGCATTTTCAGCACTAAAAAACCAAACTTTTATAACAGCTAAACCAAACGTTTCCAATGTAAATTTCCACCTTTATATAGTGTAAAAAGACATCCTGAAGCCTGGGCAGTCATTAATTTGATTGTCCAGTATTTCCCTTATGAGATAATGCCTCACATAGCAAATGTGTACAGCGCGAGCTGAAAATGCATTTACAGCACTAAAAAAACAAACTTTTATAACAGCTAAACCAAACGTTTCCAATGTAAATTTCCACATTTATAGAGTGTAAAAATGCATCCTGAAGCCTGGGAAGTCATTAATTTGATTGTCCAGTATTTCCCTTATGAGATAATGCCTCACATAGCAAATGTGTACAGTGCGAGCTGAAAATGCATTTTCAGCACTAAAAAACCAAACTTTTATAACAGCTAAACCAAACGTTTCCAATGTAAATTTCCACCTTTATATAGTGTAAAAAGACATCCTGAAGCCTGGGCAGTCATTAATTTGATTGTCCAATATTTCCCTTATGAGATAATGCCTCTCATAGCAAATGTGTACAGCGCGAGCTGAAAATGCATTTACAGCACTAAAAAACCAAACTTTTATAACAGCTAAACCAAACGTTTCCAATGTAAATTTCCACCTTTATATAGTGTAGAAAGGCATCCTGAAGCCTGGAAAGTCATTAATTTGATTGTCCAGTATTTCCTTCATGAGATATTGCAACACTTAGAAAAAGTGTACAGCGCCAGTAGACAATGAATTTTCAGCACTAAAAAAACGAAACTTCATTAACAGCTAAACTAAACGTTTCCAATGTAAATTTCCACCTTTATATAGTGTAAAAAGACATCCTGAAGCCTGGGCAGTCATTAATTTGATTGTCCAATATTTCCCTTATGAGATAATGCCTCTCATAGCAAATGTGTACAGCGCGAGCTGAAAATGCATTTACAGCACTAAAAAAACCAAACTTTTATAACAGCTAAACCAAACGTTTCCAATGTAAATTTCCACCTTTATATAGTGTAGAAAGGCACCCTGAAGCCTGGAAAGTCATTAATTTGATTGTCCAGTATTTCCTTCATGAGATATTGCAACACTTAGAAAAAGTGTACAGCGCCAGCAGACAATGAATTTTCAGCACTAAAAAAACGAAACTTCATTAACAGCTAAACCAAACGTTTCCAATGTAAATTTCCACATTTATAGAGTGTAAAAAGGCATCCTGAAGCCTGGGAAGTCATTAATTTGATTGTCCAGTATTTCCCTTATGAGATAATGCCTCACATAGCAAATGTGTACAGTGCGAGCTGAAAATGCATTTTCAGCACTAAAAAACCAAACTTTTATAACAGCTAAACCAAACGTTTCCAATGTAAATCTCCACCTTTATATAGTGTAAAAAGACATCCTGAAGCCTGGGCAGTCATTAATTCGATTGTCCAATATTTCCTTTATGAGATAATGCCTCTCATAGGCAAATGTATACAGCGCGAGCTGAAAATGCATTTACAGCACTAAAAAACCAAACTTTTATAACAGCTAAACCAAACTTTCCAATGTAAATTTCCACCTTTATATAGTGTAAAAAGGCATCCTGAAGCCTGGGAAGTCATTAATTTGATTGTCCAGTATTTCCCTTATGAGATAATGCCTCACATAGCAAATGTGTACAGTGCGAGCTGAAAATGCATTTTCAGCACTAAAAAACCAAACTTTTATAACAGCTAAACCAAACGTTTCCAATGTAAATTTCCACCTTTATATAGTGTAAAAAGACATCCTGAAGCCTGGGCAGTCATTAATTTGATTGTCCAATATTTCCCTTATGAGATAATGCCTCTCATAGCAAATGTGTACAGCGCGAGCTGAAAATGCATTTACAGCACTAAAAAAACAAACTTTTATAACAGCTAAACCAAACGTTTCCAATGTAAATTTCCACCTTTATATAGTGTAGAAAGGCATCCTGAAGCCTGGAAAGTCATTAATTTGATTGTCCAGTATTTCCTTCATGAGATATTGCAACACTTAGAAAAAGTGTACAGCGCCAGCAGACAATGAATTTTCAGCACTAAAAAAACGAAACTTCATTAACAGCTAAACTAAATGTTTCCAATGTAAATTTCCACCTTTATATAGTGTAAAAAGACATCCTGAAGCCTGGGCAGTCATTAATTTGATTGTCCAATATTTCCCTTATGAGATAATGCCTCTCATAGCAAATGTGTACAGCGCGAGCTGAAAATGCATTTACAGCACTAAAAAAACCAAACTTTTATAACAGCTAAACCAAACGTTTCCAATGTAAATTTCCTCCTTTATATAGTGTAAAAAGGCATCCTGAAGCCTGGAAAGTCTTTAATTTGATTGTCCAGTATTTCCTTCATGAGATATTGCAACACTTAGAAAAAGTGTACAGCGCCAGCAGACAATGAATTTCCAGCACTAAAAAAACGAAACTTCATTAACAGCTAAACTAAACGTTTCCAATGTAAATTTCCACCTTTATATAGTGTAAAAAGACATCCTGAAGCCTGGGCAGTCATTAATTTGATTGTCCAATATTTCCCTTATGAGATAATGCCTCTCATAGCAAATGTGTACAGCGCGAGCTGAAAATGCATTTACAGCACTAAAAAAACAAACTTTTATAACAGCTAAACCAAACGTTTCCAATGTAAATTTCCACCTTTATATAGTGTAGAAAGGCATCCTGAAGCCTGGAAAGTCATTAATTTGATTGTCCAGTATTTCCTTCATGAGATATTGCAACACTTAGAAAAAGTGTACAGCGCCAGCAGACAATGAATTTTCAGCACTAAAAAAACGAAACTTCATTAACAGCTAAACCAAACGTTTCCAATGTAAATTTCCACATTTATAGAGTGTAAAAAGGCATCCTGAAGCCTGGGAAGTCATTAATTTGATTGTCCAGTATTTCCCTTATGAGATAATGCCTCACATAGCAAATGTGTACAGTGCGAGCTGAAAATGCATTTTCAGCACTAAAAAACCAAACTTTTATAACAGCTAAACCAAACGTTTCCAATGTAAATTTCCACCTTTATATAGTGTAAAAAGACATCCTGAAGCCTGGGCAGTCATTAATTTGATTGTCCAGTATTTCCCTTATGAGATAATGCCTCACATAGCAAATGTGTACAGCGCGAGCTGAAAATGCATTTACAGCACTAAAAAAACAAACTTTTATAACAGCTAAACCAAACGTTTCCAATGTAAATTTCCACCTTTATATAGTGTAGAAAGGCATCCTGAAGCCTGGAAAGTCATTAATTTGATTGTCCAGTATTTCCTACATGAGATATTGCAAAACTTAGAAAAAGTGTACAGCGCCAGCAGACAATGAATTTTCAGCACTAAAAAAACGAAACTTCATTAACAGCTAAACCAAACGTTTCCAATGTAAATTTCCACATTTATAGAGTGTAAAAAGGCATCCTGAAGCCTGGGAAGTCATTAATTTGATTGTCCAGTATTTCCCTTATGAGATAATGCCTCACATAGCAAATGTGCACAGTGCGAGCTGAAAATGCATTTTCAGCACTAAAAAACCAAACTTATATAACACCTAAACCAAACGTTTCCAATGTAAATTTCCACCTTTATATAGTGTAAAAAGACATCCTGAAACCTGGGCAGTCATTAATTTGATTGTCCAATATTTCCCTTATGAGATAATGCCTCTCATAGCAAATGTGTACAGCGCGAGCTGAAAATGCATTTACAGCACTAAAAAACCAAACTTTTATAACAGCTAAACCAAACGTTTCCAATGTAAATTTCCACCTTTATATAGTGTAAAAAGACATCCTGAAGCCTGGGCAGTCATTAATTTGATTGTCCAATATTTCCCTTATGAGATAATGCCTCTCATAGCAAATGTGTACAGCGCGAGCTGAAAATGCATTTTCAGCACTAAAAAACCAAACTTTTATAACAGCTAAACCAAACGTTTCAAATGTAAATTTCCACCTTTATATAGTGTAAAAAGACATCCTGAAGCCTGGGCAGTCATTAATTTGATTGTCCAATATTTCCCTTATGAGATAATGCCTCTCATAGCAAATGTGTACAGTGCGAGCTGAAAATGCATTTACAGCACTAAAAAAACAAACTTTTATAACAGCTAAACCAAACGTTTCCAATGTAAATTTCCACCTTTATATAGTGTAAAAAGACATCCTGAAGCCTGGGCAGTCATTAATTTGATTGTCCAATATTTCCCTTATGAGATAATGCCTCTCATAGCAAATGTGTACAGTGCGAGCTGAAAATGCATTTACAGCACTAAAAAAACAAACTTTTATAACAGCTAAACCAAACGTTTCCAATGTAAATTTCCACCTTTATATAGTGTAAAAAGACATCCTGAAGCCTGGGCAGTCATTAATTTGATTGTCCAATATTTCCCTTATGAGATAATGCCTCTCATAGCAAATGTGTACAGTGCGAGCTGAAAATGCATTTACAGCACTAAAAAAACAAACTTTTATAACAGCTAAACCAAACGTTTCCAATGTAAATTTCCACCTTTATATAGTGTAGAAAGGCATCCTGAAGCCTGGAAAGTCATTAATTTGATTGTCCAGTATTTCCTTCATGAGATATTGCAACACTTAGAAAAAGTGTACAGCGCCAGCAGACAATGAATTTTCAGCACTAAAAAAACGAAACTTCATTAACAGCTAAACCAAACGTTTCCAATGTAAATTTCCACATTTATAGAGTGTAAAAAGGCATCCTGAAGCCTGGGAAGTCATTAATTTGATTGTCCAGTATTTCCCTTATGAGATAATGCCTCACAGCAAATGTGTACAGTGCGAGCTGAAAATGCATTTACAGCACTAAAAAAACAAACTTTTATAACAGCTAAACCAAACGTTTCCAATGTAAATTTCCACCTTTATATAGTGTAGAAAGGCATCCTGAAGCCTGGAAAGTCATTAATTTGATTGTCCAGTATTTCCTTCATGAGATATTGCAACACTTAGAAAAAGTGTACAGCGCCAGCAGACAATGAATTTTCAGCACTAAAAAAACGAAACTTCATTAACAGCTAAACCAAACGTTTCCAATGTAAATGTCCACATTTATAGAGTGTAAAAAGGCATCCTGAAGCCTGGGAAGTCATTAATTTGATTGTCCAGTATTTCCCTTATGAGATAATGCCTCACATAGCAAATGTGTACAGTGCGAGCTGAAAATGCATTTTCAGCACTAAAAAACCAAACTTATATAACACCTAAACCAAACGTTTCCAATGTAAATTTCCACCTTTATATAGTGTAAAAAGACATCCTGAAGCCTGGGCAGTCATTAATTTGATTGTCCAATATTTCCCTTATGAGATAATGCCTCTCATAGCAAATGTGTACAGCGCGAGCTGAAAATGCATTTACAGCACTAAAAAAACCAAACTTTTATAACAGCTAAACCAAACGTTTCCAATGTAAATTTCCACCTTTATATAGTGTAGAAAGGCATCCTGAAGCCTGGAAAGTCATTAATTTGATTGTCCAGTATTTCCTTCATGAGATATTGCAACATTTAGAAAAAGTGTACAGCGCCAGCAGACAATGAATTTTCAGCACTAAAAAAACGAAACTTCATTAACAGCTAAACTAAACGTTTCCAATGTAAATTTCCACCTTTATATAGTGTAAAAAGACATCCTGAAGCCCGGGCAGCCATTAATTTGATTGTCCAATATTTCCCTTATGAGATAATGCCTCTCATAGCAAATGTGTACAGCGCGAGCTGAAAATGCATTTACAGCACTAAAAAAACAAACTTTTATAACAGCTAAACCAAACGTTTCCAATGTAAATTTCCACCTTTATATAGTGTAAAAAGACATCCTGAAGCCTGCGCAGTCATTAATTTGATTGTCCAATATTTCCCTTATGAGATAATGCCTCTCATAGCAAATGTGTACAGCGCGAGCTGAAAATGCATTTACAGCACTAAAAAACCAAACTTTTATAACAGCTAAACCAAACGTTTCCAATGTAAATTTCCACCTTTATATAGTGTAGAAAGGCATCCTGAAGCCTGGAAAGTCATTAATTTGATTGTCCAGTATTTCCTTCATGAGATATTGCAACACTTAGAAAAAGTGTACAGCGCCAGCAGACAATGAATTTTCAGCACTAAAAAAACGAAACTTCATTAACAGCTAAACTAAACGTTTCCAATGTAAATTTCCACCTTTATATAGTGTAAAAAGACATTCTGAAGCCTGGGCAGTCATTAATTTGATTGTCCAATATTTCCCTTATGAGATAATGCCTCTCATAGCAAATGTGTACAGCGCGAGCTGAAAATGCATTTACAGCACTAAAAAACCAAACTTTTATAACAGCTAAACCAAACGTTTCCAATGTAAATTTCCACCTTTATATAGTGTAGAAAGGCATCCTGAAGCCTGGAAAGTCATTAATTTGATTGTCCAGTATTTCCTTCATGAGATATTGCAACACTTAGAAAAAGTGTACAGCGCCAGCAGACAATGAATTTTCAGCACTAAAAAAACGAAACTTCATTAACAGCTAAACCAAACGTTTCCAATGTAAATTTCCACATTTATAGAGTGTAAAAAGGCATCCTGAAGCCTGGGAAGTCATTAATTTGATTGTCCAGTATTTCCCTTCTGAGATAATGCCTCACATAGCAAATGTGTACAGTGCGAGCTGAAAATGCATTTTCAGCACTAAAAAAACAAACTTTTATAACAGCTAAACTAAACGTTTCCAATGTAAATTTCCACCTTTATATAGTGTAAAAAGACATCCTGAAGCCTGGGCAGTCATTAATTTGATTGTCCAATATTTCCCTTATGAGATAATGCCTCTCATAGCAAATGTATACAGCGCGAGCTGAAAATGCATTTACAGCACTAAAAAAACAAACTTTTATAACAGCTAAACCAAACGTTTCCAATGTAAATTTCCACCTTTATATAGTGTAAAAAGACATCCTGAAGCCTGGGCAGTCATTAATTCGATTGTCCAATATTTCCTTTATGAGATAATGCCTCTCATAGCAAATGTGTACAGCGCGAGCTGAAAATGCATTTTCAGCACTAAAAAACCAAACTTTTATAACACCTAAACCAAACGTTTCCAGTGTAAATTTCCTCCTTTATATAGTGTAAAAAGACATCCTGAAGCCTGGGCAGTCATTAATTTGATTGTCCAATATTTCCCTTATGAGATACTGCCTCTCATAGCAAATGTGTACAGCGCGAGCTGAAAATGCATTTACAGCACTAAAAAACCAAACTTTTATAAAAGCTAAACCAAACGTTTCCAATGTAAATTTCCACCTTTATATAGTGTAGAAAGGCATCCTGAAGCCTGGAAAGTCATTAATTTGATTGTCCAGTATTTCCTTCATGAGATATTGCAACATTTAGAAAAAGTGTACAGCGCCAGCAGACAATGAATTTTCAGCACTAAAAAAACGAAACTTCATTAACAGCTAAACTAAACGTTTCCAATGTAAATTTCCACCTTTATATAGTGTAAAAAGACATCCTGAAGCCCGGGCAGCCATTAATTTGATTGTCCAATATTTCCCTTATGAGATAATGCCTCTCATAGCAAATGTGTACAGCGCGAGCTGAAAATGCATTTACAGCACTAAAAAACCAAACTTTTATAACAGCTAAACCAAACGTTTCCAATGTAAATTTCCACCTTTATATAGTGTAAAAAGACATCCTGAAGCCTGGGCAGTCATTAATTTGATTGTCCAATATTTCCCTTATGAGATAATGCCTCTCATAGCAAATGTGTACAGCGCGAGCTGAAAATGCATTTACAGCACTAAAAAAACAAACTTTTATAACAGCTAAACCAAACGTTTCCAATGTAAATTTCCACCTTTATATAGTGTAGAAAGGCATCCTGAAGCCTGGAAAGTCATTAATTTGATTGTCCAGTATTTCCTTCATGAGATATTGCAACACTTAGAAAAAGTGTACAGCGCCAGCAGACAATGAATTTTCAGCACTAAAAAAACGAAACTTCATTAACAGCTAAACTAAATGTTTCCAATGTAAATTTCCACCTTTATATAGTGTAAAAAGACATCCTGAAGCCTGGGCAGTCATTAATTTGATTGTCCAATATTTCCCTTATGAGATAATGCCTCTCATAGCAAATGTGTACAGCGCGAGCTGAAAATGCATTTACAGCACTAAAAAAACCAAACTTTTATAACAGCTAAACCAAACGTTTCCAATGTAAATTTCCACCTTTATATAGTGTAAAAAGGCATCCTGAAGCCTGGAAAGTCTTTAATTTGATTGTCCATTATTTCCTTCATGAGATATTGCAACACTTAGAAAAAGTGTACAGCGCCAGCAGACAATGAATTTCCAGCACTAAAAAAACGAAACTTCATTAACAGCTAAACTAAACGTTTCCAATGTAAATTTCCACCTTTATATAGTGTAAAAAGACATCCTGAAGCCTGGGCAGTCATTAATTTGATTGTCCAATATTTCCCTTATGAGATAATGCCTCTCATAGCAAATGTGTACAGCGCGAGCTGAAAATGCATTTACAGCACTAAAAAACCAAACTTTTATAACAGCTAAACCAAACGTTTCCAATGTAAATTTCCACCTTTATATAGTGTAGAAAGGCATCCTGAAGCCTGGAAAGTCATTAATTTGATTGTCCAGTATTTCCTTCATGAGATATTGCAACACTTAGAAAAAGTGTACAGCGCCAGCAGACAATGAATTTTCAGCACTAAAAAAACGAAACTTCATTAACAGCTAAACCAAACGTTTCCAATGTAAATTTCCACATTTATAGAGTGTAAAAAGGCATCCTGAAGCCTGGGAAGTCATTAATTTGATTGTCCAGTATTTCCCTTATGAGATAATGCCTCACATAGCAAATGTGTACAGTGCGAGCTGAAAATGCATTTTCAGCACTAAAAAACCAAACTTTTATAACAGCTAAACCAAACGTTTCCAATGTAAATTTCCACCTTTATATAGTGTAAAAAGACATCCTGAAGCCTGGGCAGTCATTAATTTGATTGTCCAGTATTTCCCTTATGAGATAATGCCTCACATAGCAAATGTGTACAGCGCGAGCTGAAAATGCATTTACAGCACTAAAAAAACAAACTTTTATAACAGCTAAACCAAACGTTTCCAATGTAAATTTCCACATTTATAGAGTGTAAAAATGCATCCTGAAGCCTGGGAAGTCATTAATTTGATTGTCCAGTATTTCCCTTATGAGATAATGCCTCACATAGCAAATGTGTACAGTGCGAGCTGAAAATGCATTTTCAGCACTAAAAAACCAAACTTTTATAACAGCTAAACCAAACGTTTCCAATGTAAATTTCCACCTTTATATAGTGTAAAAAGACATCCTGAAGCCTGGGCAGTCATTAATTTGATTGTCCAATATTTCCCTTATGAGATAATGCCTCTCATAGCAAATGTGTACAGCGCGAGCTGAAAATGCATTTACAGCACTAAAAAACCAAACTTTTATAACAGCTAAACCAAACGTTTCCAATGTAAATTTCCACCTTTATATAGTGTAGAAAGGCATCCTGAAGCCTGGAAAGTCATTAATTTGATTGTCCAGTATTTCCTTCATGAGATATTGCAACACTTAGAAAAAGTGTACAGCGCCAGTAGACAATGAATTTTCAGCACTAAAAAAACGAAACTTCATTAACAGCTAAACTAAACGTTTCCAATGTAAATTTCCACCTTTATATAGTGTAAAAAGACATCCTGAAGCCTGGGCAGTCATTAATTTGATTGTCCAATATTTCCCTTATGAGATAATGCCTCTCATAGCAAATGTGTACAGCGCGAGCTGAAAATGCATTTACAGCACTAAAAAAACCAAACTTTTATAACAGCTAAACCAAACGTTTCCAATGTAAATTTCCACCTTTATATAGTGTAGAAAGGCACCCTGAAGCCTGGAAAGTCATTAATTTGATTGTCCAGTATTTCCTTCATGAGATATTGCAACACTTAGAAAAAGTGTACAGCGCCAGCAGACAATGAATTTTCAGCACTAAAAAAACGAAACTTCATTAACAGCTAAACCAAACGTTTCCAATGTAAATTTCCACATTTATAGAGTGTAAAAAGGCATCCTGAAGCCTGGGAAGTCATTAATTTGATTGTCCAGTATTTCCCTTATGAGATAATGCCTCACATAGCAAATGTGTACAGTGCGAGCTGAAAATGCATTTTCAGCACTAAAAAACCAAACTTTTATAACAGCTAAACCAAACGTTTCCAATGTAAATTTCCACCTTTATATAGTGTAAAAAGACATCCTGAAGCCTGGGCAGTCATTAATTCGATTGTCCAATATTTCCTTTATGAGATAATGCCTCTCATAGGCAAATGTATACAGCGCGAGCTGAAAATGCATTTACAGCACTAAAAAACCAAACTTTTATAACAGCTAAACCAAACTTTCCAATGTAAATTTCCACCTTTATATAGTGTAAAAAGGCATCCTGAAGCCTGGGAAGTCATTAATTTGATTGTCCAGTATTTCCCTTATGAGATAATGCCTCACATAGCAAATGTGTACAGTGCGAGCTGAAAATGCATTTTCAGCACTAAAAAACCAAACTTTTATAACAGCTAAACCAAACGTTTCCAATGTAAATTTCCACCTTTATATAGTGTAAAAAGACATCCTGAAGCCTGGGCAGTCATTAATTTGATTGTCCAATATTTCCCTTATGAGATAATGCCTCTCATAGCAAATGTGTACAGCGCGAGCTGAAAATGCATTTACAGCACTAAAAAAACAAACTTTTATAACAGCTAAACCAAACGTTTCCAATGTAAATTTCCACCTTTATATAGTGTAGAAAGGCATCCTGAAGCCTGGAAAGTCATTAATTTGATTGTCCAGTATTTCCTTCATGAGATATTGCAACACTTAGAAAAAGTGTACAGCGCCAGCAGACAATGAATTTTCAGCACTAAAAAAACGAAACTTCATTAACAGCTAAACTAAATGTTTCCAATGTAAATTTCCACCTTTATATAGTGTAAAAAGACATCCTGAAGCCTGGGCAGTCATTAATTTGATTGTCCAATATTTCCCTTATGAGATAATGCCTCTCATAGCAAATGTGTACAGCGCGAGCTGAAAATGCATTTACAGCACTAAAAAAAACAAACTTTTATAACAGCTAAACCAAACGTTTCCAATGTAAATTTCCACCTTTATATAGTGTAAAAAGGCATCCTGAAGCCTGGAAAGTCTTTAATTTGATTGTCCAGTATTTCCTTCATGAGATATTGCAACACTTAGAAAAAGTGTACAGCGCCAGCAGACAATGAATTTCCAGCACTAAAAAAACGAAACTTCATTAACAGCTAAACTAAACGTTTCCAATGTAAATTTCCACCTTTATATAGTGTAAAAAGACATCCTGAAGCCTGGGCAGTCATTAATTTGATTGTCCAATATTTCCCTTATGAGATAATGCCTCTCATAGCAAATGTGTACAGCGCGAGCTGAAAATGCATTTACAGCACTAAAAAAACAAACTTTTATAACAGCTAAACCAAACGTTTCCAATGTAAATTTCCACCTTTATATAGTGTAGAAAGGCATCCTGAAGCCTGGAAAGTCATTAATTTGATTGTCCAGTATTTCCTTCATGAGATATTGCAACACTTAGAAAAAGTGTACAGCGCCAGCAGACAATGAATTTTCAGCACTAAAAAAACGAAACTTCATTAACAGCTAAACCAAACGTTTCCAATGTAAATTTCCACATTTATAGAGTGTAAAAAGGCATCCTGAAGCCTGGGAAGTCATTAATTTGATTGTCCAGTATTTCCCTTATGAGATAATGCCTCACATAGCAAATGTGTACAGTGCGAGCTGAAAATGCATTTTCAGCACTAAAAAACCAAACTTTTATAACAGCTAAACCAAACGTTTCCAATGTAAATTTCCACCTTTATATAGTGTAAAAAGACATCCTGAAGCCTGGGCAGTCATTAATTTGATTGTCCAGTATTTCCCTTATGAGATAATGCCTCACATAGCAAATGTGTACAGCGCGAGCTGAAAATGCATTTACAGCACTAAAAAAACAAACTTTTATAACAGCTAAACCAAACGTTTCCAATGTAAATTTCCACCTTTATATAGTGTAGAAAGGCATCCTGAAGCCTGGAAAGTCATTAATTTGATTGTCCAGTATTTCCTACATGAGATATTGCAAAACTTAGAAAAAGTGTACAGCGCCAGCAGACAATGAATTTTCAGCACTAAAAAAACGAAACTTCATTAACAGCTAAACCAAACGTTTCCAATGTAAATTTCCACATTTATAGAGTGTAAAAAGGCATCCTGAAGCCTGGGAAGTCATTAATTTGATTGTCCAGTATTTCCCTTATGAGATAATGCCTCACATAGCAAATGTGCACAGTGCGAGCTGAAAATGCATTTTCAGCACTAAAAAACCAAACTTATATAACACCTAAACCAAACGTTTCCAATGTAAATTTCCACCTTTATATAGTGTAAAAAGACATCCTGAAACCTGGGCAGTCATTAATTTGATTGTCCAATATTTCCCTTATGAGATAATGCCTCTCATAGCAAATGTGTACAGCGCGAGCTGAAAATGCATTTACAGCACTAAAAAACCAAACTTTTATAACAGCTAAACCAAACGTTTCCAATGTAAATTTCCACCTTTATATAGTGTAAAAAGACATCCTGAAGCCTGGGCAGTCATTAATTTGATTGTCCAATATTTCCCTTATGAGATAATGCCTCTCATAGCAAATGTGTACAGCGCGAGCTGAAAATGCATTTTCAGCACTAAAAAACCAAACTTTTATAACAGCTAAACCAAACGTTTCAAATGTAAATTTCCACCTTTATATAGTGTAAAAAGACATCCTGAAGCCTGGGCAGTCATTAATTTGATTGTCCAATATTTCCCTTATGAGATAATGCCTCTCATAGCAAATGTGTACAGTGCGAGCTGAAAATGCATTTACAGCACTAAAAAAACAAACTTTTATAACAGCTAAACCAAACGTTTCCAATGTAAATTTCCACCTTTATATAGTGTAAAAAGACATCCTGAAGCCTGGGCAGTCATTAATTTGATTGTCCAATATTTCCCTTATGAGATAATGCCTCTCATAGCAAATGTGTACAGTGCGAGCTGAAAATGCATTTACAGCACTAAAAAAACAAACTTTTATAACAGCTAAACCAAACGTTTCCAATGTAAATTTCCACCTTTATATAGTGTAAAAAGACATCCTGAAGCCTGGGCAGTCATTAATTTGATTGTCCAATATTTCCCTTATGAGATAATGCCTCTCATAGCAAATGTGTACAGTGCGAGCTGAAAATGCATTTACAGCACTAAAAAAACAAACTTTTATAACAGCTAAACCAAACGTTTCCAATGTAAATTTCCACCTTTATATAGTGTAGAAAGGCATCCTGAAGCCTGGAAAGTCATTAATTTGATTGTCCAGTATTTCCTTCATGAGATATTGCAACACTTAGAAAAAGTGTACAGCGCCAGCAGACAATGAATTTTCAGCACTAAAAAAACGAAACTTCATTAACAGCTAAACCAAACGTTTCCAATGTAAATTTCCACATTTATAGAGTGTAAAAAGGCATCCTGAAGCCTGGGAAGTCATTAATTTGATTGTCCAGTATTTCCCTTATGAGATAATGCCTCACAGCAAATGTGTACAGTGCGGGCTGAAAATGCATTTACAGCACTAAAAAAACAAACTTTTATAACAGCTAAACCAAACGTTTCCAATGTAAATTTCCACCTTTATATAGTGTAGAAAGGCATCCTGAAGCCTGGAAAGTCATTAATTTGATTGTCCAGTATTTCCTTCATGAGATATTGCAACACTTAGAAAAAGTGTACAGCGCCAGCAGACAATGAATTTTCAGCACTAAAAAAACGAAACTTCATTAACAGCTAAACCAAACGTTTCCAATGTAAATGTCCACATTTATAGAGTGTAAAAAGGCATCCTGAAGCCTGGGAAGTCATTAATTTGATTGTCCAGTATTTCCCTTATGAGATAATGCCTCACATAGCAAATGTGTACAGTGCGAGCTGAAAATGCATTTTCAGCACTAAAAAACCAAACTTATATAACACCTAAACCAAACGTTTCCAATGTAAATTTCCACCTTTATATAGTGTAAAAAGACATCCTGAAGCCTGGGCAGTCATTAATTTGATTGTCCAATATTTCCCTTATGAGATAATGCCTCTCATAGCAAATGTGTACAGCGCGAGCTGAAAATGCATTTACA
Organism: Idiotropiscis lumnitzeri; assembly: GCF_059441095.1. Classification (NCBI taxonomy): domain Eukaryota; kingdom Metazoa; phylum Chordata; class Actinopteri; order Syngnathiformes; family Syngnathidae; genus Idiotropiscis; species Idiotropiscis lumnitzeri. The sequence continues at coordinate 142,525 of NW_028283734.1, read as the reverse complement.
GCACTAAAAAAACCAAACTTTTATAACAGCTAAACCAAACGTTTCCAATGTAAATTTCCACCTTTATATAGTGTAGAAAGGCATCCTGAAGCCTGGAAAGTCATTAATTTGATTGTCCAGTATTTCCTTCATGAGATATTGCAACATTTAGAAAAAGTGTACAGCGCCAGCAGACAATGAATTTTCAGCACTAAAAAAACGAAACTTCATTAACAGCTAAACTAAACGTTTCCAATGTAAATTTCCACCTTTATATAGTGTAAAAAGACATCCTGAAGCCCGGGCAGCCATTAATTTGATTGTCCAATATTTCCCTTATGAGATAATGCCTCTCATAGCAAATGTGTACAGCGCGAGCTGAAAATGCATTTACAGCACTAAAAAAACAAACTTTTATAACAGCTAAACCAAACGTTTCCAATGTAAATTTCCACCTTTATATAGTGTAAAAAGACATCCTGAAGCCTGCGCAGTCATTAATTTGATTGTCCAATATTTCCCTTATGAGATAATGCCTCTCATAGCAAATGTGTACAGCGCGAGCTGAAAATGCATTTACAGCACTAAAAAACCAAACTTTTATAACAGCTAAACCAAACGTTTCCAATGTAAATTTCCACCTTTATATAGTGTAGAAAGGCATCCTGAAGCCTGGAAAGTCATTAATTTGATTGTCCAGTATTTCCTTCATGAGAGATTGCAACACTTAGAAAAAGTGTACAGCGCCAGCAGACAATGAATTTTCAGCACTAAAAAAACGAAACTTCATTAACAGCTAAACTAAACGTTTCCAATGTAAATTTCCACCTTTATATAGTGTAAAAAGACATTCTGAAGCCTGGGCAGTCATTAATTTGATTGTCCAATATTTCCCTTATGAGATAATGCCTCTCATAGCAAATGTGTACAGCGCGAGCTGAAAATGCATTTACAGCACTAAAAAACCAAACTTTTATAACAGCTAAACCAAACGTTTCCAATGTAAATTTCCACCTTTATATAGTGTAGAAAGGCATCCTGAAGCCTGGAAAGTCATTAATTTGATTGTCCAGTATTTCCTTCATGAGATATTGCAACACTTAGAAAAAGTGTACAGCGCCAGCAGACAATGAATTTTCAGCACTAAAAAAACGAAACTTCATTAACAGCTAAACCAAACGTTTCCAATGTAAATTTCCACATTTATAGAGTGTAAAAAGGCATCCTGAAGCCTGGGAAGTCATTAATTTGATTGTCCAGTATTTCCCTTCTGAGATAATGCCTCACATAGCAAATGTGTACAGTGCGAGCTGAAAATGCATTTTCAGCACTAAAAAAACAAACTTTTATAACAGCTAAACTAAACGTTTCCAATGTAAATTTCCACCTTTATATAGTGTAAAAAGACATCCTGAAGCCTGGGCAGTCATTAATTTGATTGTCCAATATTTCCCTTATGAGATAATGCCTCTCATAGCAAATGTATACAGCGCGAGCTGAAAATGCATTTACAGCACTAAAAAAACAAACTTTTATAACAGCTAAACTAAACGTTTCCAATGTAAATTTTCACCTTTATATAGTGTAAAAAGACATCCTGAAGCCTGGGCAGTCATTAATTTGATTGTCCAATATTTCCCTTATGAGATAATGCCTTTCATAGCAAATGTGTACAGCGCGAGCTGAAAATGCATTTACAGCACTAAAAAACCAAACTTTTATAACAGCTAAACCAAACGTTTCCAATGTAAATTTCCACCTTTATATAGTGTAGAAAGGCATCCTGAAGCCTGGAAAGTCATTAATTTGATTGTCCAGTATTTCCTTCATGAGATATTGCAACACTTAGAAAAAGTGTACAGCGCCAGCAGACAATGAATTTTCAGCACTAAAAAAACGAAACTTCATTAACAGCTAAACCAAACGTTTCCAATGTAAATTTCCACATTTATAGAGTGTAAAAAGGCATCCTGAAGCCTGGGAAGTCATTAATTTGATTGTCCAGTATTTCCCTTATGAGATAATGCCTCACATAGCAAATGTGTACAGTGCGAGCTGAAAATGCATTTTCAGCACTAAAAAACCAAACTTTTATAACAGCTAAACCAAACGTTTCCAATGTAAATTTCCACCTTTATATAGTGTAGAAAGGCATCCTGAAGCCTGGAAAGTCATTAATTTGATTGTCCAGTATTTCCTTCATGAGATATTGCAACACTTAGAAAAGGTGTACAGCGCCAGCAGACAATGAATTTTCAGCACTAAAAAAACGAAACTTCATTAACAGCTAAACCAAACGTTTCCAATGTAAATTTCCACATTTATATAGTGTAAAAAGACATCCTGAAGCCTGGGCAGTCATTAATTTGATTGTCCAGTATTTCCCTTATGAGATAATGCCTCACATAGCAAATGTGTACAGCGCGAGCTGAAAATGCATTTACAGCACTAAAAAAACAAACTTTTATAACAGCTAAACTAAACGTTTCCAATGTAAATTTCCACCTTTATATAGTGTAAAAAGACATCCTGAAGCCTGGGCAGTCATTAATTTGATTGTCCAATATTTCCCTTATGAGATAATGCCTCTCATAGCAAATGTGTACAGCGCGAGCTGAAAATGCATTTACAGCACTAAAAACCCAAACTTTTATAACAGCTAAACCAAACGTTTCCAATGTAAATTTCCACCTTTATATAGTGTAGAAAGGCATCCTGATGCCTGGAAAGTCATTAATTTGATTGTCCAGTATTTCCTTCATGAGATATTGCAACACTTAGAAAAGGTGTACAGCGCCAGCAGACAATGAATTTTCAGCACTAAAAAATCGAAACTTCATTAACAGCTAAACCAAACGTTTCCAATGTAAATTTCCACCTTTATATAGTGTAGAAAGGCATCCTGAAGCCTGGAAAGTCATTAATTTGATTGTCCAGTATTTCCTTCATGAGATATTGCAACACTTAGAAAAGGTGTACAGCGCCAGCAGACAATGAATTTTCAGCACTAAAAAAACGAAACTTCATTAACAGCTAAACCAAACGTTTCCAATGTAAATTTCCACATTTATAGAGTGTAAAAAGGCATCCTGAAGCCTGGGAAGTCATTAATTTGATTGTCCAGTATTTCCCTTATGAGATAATGCCTCACATAGCAAATGTGTACAGTTCGAGCTGAAAATGCATTTACAGCACTAAAAAACCAAACTTTTATAACAGCTAAACCAAACGTTTCCAATGTAAATTTCCACCTTTATATAGTGTAGAAAGGCATCCTGAAGCCTGGAAAGTCATTGATTTGATTGTCCAGTATTTCCTTCATGAGATATTGCAACACTTAGAAAAAGTGTACAACGCCAGCAGACAATGAATTTTCAGCACTAAAAAAACGAAACTTCATTAACAGCTAAACTAAACGTTTCCAATGTAAATTTCCACCTTTATATAGAGTAAAAAGACATCCTGAAGCCTGGGCAGCCATTTATTTGATTGTCCAATATTTCCCTTATGAGATAATGCCTCTCATAGCAAATGTGTACAGCGCGAGCTGAAAATGCATTTACAGCACTAAAAAACCAAACTTTTATAACAGCTAAACCAAACGTTTCCAATGTAAATTTCCACCTTTATATAGTGTAAAAAGACATCCTGAAGCCTGGGCAGTCATTAATTCGATTGTCCAATATTTCCTTTATGAGATAATGCCTCTCATAGGCAAATGTATACAGCGCGAGCTGAAAATGCATTTACAGCACTAAAAAACCAAACTTTTATAACAGCTAAACCAAACTTTCCAATGTAAATTTCCACCTTTATATAGTGTAAAAAGGCATCCTGAAGCCTGGGAAGTCATTAATTTGATTGTCCAGTATTTCCCTTATGAGATAATGCCTCACATAGCAAATGTGTACAGTGCGAGCTGAAAATGCATTTTCAGCACTAAAAAACCAAACTTTTATAACAGCTAAACCAAACGTTTCCAATGTAAATTTCCACCTTTATATAGTGTAAAAAGACATCCTGAAGCCTGGGCAGTCATTAATTCGATTGTCCAATATTTCCTTTATGAGATAATGCCTCTCATAGCAAATGTGTACAGCGCGAGCTGAAAATGCATTTTCAGCACTAAAAAACCAAACTTTTATAACACCTAAACCAAACGTTTCCAGTGTAAATTTCCTCCTTTATATAGTGTAAAAAGACATCCTGAAGCCTGGGCAGTCATTAATTTGATTGTCCAATATTTCCCTTATGAGATAATGCCTCTCATAGCAAATGTGTACAGCGCGAGCTGAAAATGCATTTACAGCACTAAAAAACCAAACTTTTATAAAAGCTAAACCAAACGTTTCCAATGTAAATTTCCACCTTTATATAGTGTAGAAAGGCATCCTGAAGCCTGGAAAGTCATTAATTTGATTGTCCAGTATTTCCTTCATGAGATATTGCAACATTTAGAAAAAGTGTACAGCGCCAGCAGACAATGAATTTTCAGCACTAAAAAAACGAAACTTCATTAACAGCTAAACTAAACGTTTCCAATGTAAATTTCCACCTTTATATAGTGTAAAAAGACATCCTGAAGCCCGGGCAGCCATTAATTTGATTGTCCAATATTTCCCTTATGAGATAATGCCTCTCATAGCAAATGTGTACAGCGCGAGCTGAAAATGCATTTACAGCACTAAAAAACCAAACTTTTATAACAGCTAAACCAAACGTTTCCAATGTAAATTTCCACCTTTATATAGTGTAAAAAGACATCCTGAAGCCTGGGCAGTCATTAATTTGATTGTCCAATATTTCCCTTATGAGATAATGCCTCTCATAGCAAATGTGTACAGCGCGAGCTGAAAATGCATTTACAGCACTAAAAAAACAAACTTTTATAACAGCTAAACCAAACGTTTCCAATGTAAATTTCCACCTTTATATAGTGTAGAAAGGCATCCTGAAGCCTGGAAAGTCATTAATTTGATTGTCCAGTATTTCCTTCATGAGATATTGCAACACTTAGAAAAAGTGTACAGCGCCAGCAGACAATGAATTTTCAGCACTAAAAAAACGAAACTTCATTAACAGCTAAACTAAATGTTTCCAATGTAAATTTCCACCTTTATATAGTGTAAAAAGACATCCTGAAGCCTGGGCAGTCATTAATTTGATTGTCCAATATTTCCCTTATGAGATAATGCCTCTCATAGCAAATGTGTACAGCGCGAGCTGAAAATGCATTTACAGCACTAAAAAAACCAAACTTTTATAACAGCTAAACCAAACGTTTCCAATGTAAATTTCCACCTTTATATAGTGTAAAAAGGCATCCTGAAGCCTGGAAAGTCTTTAATTTGATTGTCCATTATTTCCTTCATGAGATATTGCAACACTTAGAAAAAGTGTACAGCGCCAGCAGACAATGAATTTCCAGCACTAAAAAAACGAAACTACATTAACAGCTAAACTAAACGTTTCCAATGTAAATTTCCACCTTTATATAGTGTAAAAAGACATCCTGAAGCCTGGGCAGTCATTAATTTGATTGTCCAATATTTCCCTTATGAGATAATGCCTCTCATAGCAAATGTGTACAGCGCGAGCTGAAAATGCATTTACAGCACTAAAAAACCAAACTTTTATAACAGCTAAACCAAACGTTTCCAATGTAAATTTCCACCTTTATATAGTGTAGAAAGGCATCCTGAAGCCTGGAAAGTCATTAATTTGATTGTCCAGTATTTCCTTCATGAGATATTGCAACACTTAGAAAAAGTGTACAGCGCCAGCAGACAATGAATTTTCAGCACTAAAAAAACGAAACTTCATTAACAGCTAAACCAAACGTTTCCAATGTAAATTTCCACATTTATAGAGTGTAAAAAGGCATCCTGAAGCCTGGGAAGTCATTAATTTGATTGTCCAGTATTTCCCTTATGAGATAATGCCTCACATAGCAAATGTGTACAGTGCGAGCTGAAAATGCATTTTCAGCACTAAAAAACCAAACTTTTATAACAGCTAAACCAAACGTTTCCAATGTAAATTTCCACCTTTATATAGTGTAAAAAGACATCCTGAAGCCTGGGCAGTCATTAATTTGATTGTCCAGTATTTCCCTTATGAGATAATGCCTCACATAGCAAATGTGTACAGCGCGAGCTGAAAATGCATTTACAGCACTAAAAAAACAAACTTTTATAACAGCTAAACCAAACGTTTCCAATGTAAATTTCCACATTTATAGAGTGTAAAAATGCATCCTGAAGCCTGGGAAGTCATTAATTTGATTGTCCAGTATTTCCCTTATGAGATAATGCCTCACATAGCAAATGTGTACAGTGCGAGCTGAAAATGCATTTTCAGCACTAAAAAACCAAACTTTTATAACAGCTAAACCAAACGTTTCCAATGTAAATTTCCACCTTTATATAGTGTAAAAAGACATCCTGAAGCCTGGGCAGTCATTAATTTGATTGTCCAATATTTCCCTTATGAGATAATGCCTCTCATAGCAAATGTGTACAGCGCGAGCTGAAAATGCATTTACAGCACTAAAAAACCAAACTTTTATAACAGCTAAACCAAACGTTTCCAATGTAAATTTCCACCTTTATATAGTGTAGAAAGGCATCCTGAAGCCTGGAAAGTCATTAATTTGATTGTCCAGTATTTCCTTCATGAGATATTGCAACACTTAGAAAAAGTGTACAGCGCCAGTAGACAATGAATTTTCAGCACTAAAAAAACGAAACTTCATTAACAGCTAAACTAAACGTTTCCAATGTAAATTTCCACCTTTATATAGTGTAAAAAGACATCCTGAAGCCTGGGCAGTCATTAATTTGATTGTCCAATATTTCCCTTATGAGATAATGCCTCTCATAGCAAATGTGTACAGCGCGAGCTGAAAATGCATTTACAGCACTAAAAAAACCAAACTTTTATAACAGCTAAACCAAACGTTTCCAATGTAAATTTCCACCTTTATATAGTGTAGAAAGGCACCCTGAAGCCTGGAAAGTCATTAATTTGATTGTCCAGTATTTCCTTCATGAGATATTGCAACACTTAGAAAAAGTGTACAGCGCCAGCAGACAATGAATTTTCAGCACTAAAAAAACGAAACTTCATTAACAGCTAAACCAAACGTTTCCAATGTAAATTTCCACATTTATAGAGTGTAAAAAGGCATCCTGAAGCCTGGGAAGTCATTAATTTGATTGTCCAGTATTTCCCTTATGAGATAATGCCTCACATAGCAAATGTGTACAGTGCGAGCTGAAAATGCATTTTCAGCACTAAAAAACCAAACTTTTATAACAGCTAAACCAAACGTTTCCAATGTAAATTTCCACCTTTATATAGTGTAAAAAGACATCCTGAAGCCTGGGCAGTCATTAATTCGATTGTCCAATATTTCCTTTATGAGATAATGCCTCTCATAGGCAAATGTATACAGCGCGAGCTGAAAATGCATTTACAGCACTAAAAAACCAAACTTTTATAACAGCTAAACCAAACTTTCCAATGTAAATTTCCACCTTTATATAGTGTAAAAAGGCATCCTGAAGCCTGGGAAGTCATTAATTTGATTGTCCAGTATTTCCCTTATGAGATAATGCCTCACATAGCAAATGTGTACAGTGCGAGCTGAAAATGCATTTTCAGCACTAAAAAACCAAACTTTTATAACAGCTAAACCAAACGTTTCCAATGTAAATTTCCACCTTTATATAGTGTAAAAAGACATCCTGAAGCCTGGGCAGTCATTAATTTGATTGTCCAATATTTCCCTTATGAGATAATGCCTCTCATAGCAAATGTGTACAGCGCGAGCTGAAAATGCATTTACAGCACTAAAAAAACAAACTTTTATAACAGCTAAACCAAACGTTTCCAATGTAAATTTCCACCTTTATATAGTGTAGAAAGGCATCCTGAAGCCTGGAAAGTCATTAATTTGATTGTCCAGTATTTCCTTCATGAGATATTGCAACACTTAGAAAAAGTGTACAGCGCCAGCAGACAATGAATTTTCAGCACTAAAAAAACGAAACTTCATTAACAGCTAAACTAAATGTTTCCAATGTAAATTTCCACCTTTATATAGTGTAAAAAGACATCCTGAAGCCTGGGCAGTCATTAATTTGATTGTCCAATATTTCCCTTATGAGATAATGCCTCTCATAGCAAATGTGTACAGCGCGAGCTGAAAATGCATTTACAGCACTAAAAAAAACAAACTTTTATAACAGCTAAACCAAACGTTTCCAATGTAAATTTCCACCTTTATATAGTGTAAAAAGGCATCCTGAAGCCTGGAAAGTCTTTAATTTGATTGTCCAGTATTTCCTTCATGAGATATTGCAACACTTAGAAAAAGTGTACAGCGCCAGCAGACAATGAATTTCCAGCACTAAAAAAACGAAACTTCATTAACAGCTAAACTAAACGTTTCCAATGTAAATTTCCACCTTTATATAGTGTAAAAAGACATCCTGAAGCCTGGGCAGTCATTAATTTGATTGTCCAATATTTCCCTTATGAGATAATGCCTCTCATAGCAAATGTGTACAGCGCGAGCTGAAAATGCATTTACAGCACTAAAAAAACAAACTTTTATAACAGCTAAACCAAACGTTTCCAATGTAAATTTCCACCTTTATATAGTGTAGAAAGGCATCCTGAAGCCTGGAAAGTCATTAATTTGATTGTCCAGTATTTCCTTCATGAGATATTGCAACACTTAGAAAAAGTGTACAGCGCCAGCAGACAATGAATTTTCAGCACTAAAAAAACGAAACTTCATTAACAGCTAAACCAAACGTTTCCAATGTAAATTTCCACATTTATAGAGTGTAAAAAGGCATCCTGAAGCCTGGGAAGTCATTAATTTGATTGTCCAGTATTTCCCTTATGAGATAATGCCTCACATAGCAAATGTGTACAGTGCGAGCTGAAAATGCATTTTCAGCACTAAAAAACCAAACTTTTATAACAGCTAAACCAAACGTTTCCAATGTAAATTTCCACCTTTATATAGTGTAAAAAGACATCCTGAAGCCTGGGCAGTCATTAATTTGATTGTCCAGTATTTCCCTTATGAGATAATGCCTCACATAGCAAATGTGTACAGCGCGAGCTGAAAATGCATTTACAGCACTAAAAAAACAAACTTTTATAACAGCTAAACCAAACGTTTCCAATGTAAATTTCCACCTTTATATAGTGTAGAAAGGCATCCTGAAGCCTGGAAAGTCATTAATTTGATTGTCCAGTATTTCCTACATGAGATATTGCAAAACTTAGAAAAAGTGTACAGCGCCAGCAGACAATGAATTTTCAGCACTAAAAAAACGAAACTTCATTAACAGCTAAACCAAACGTTTCCAATGTAAATTTCCACATTTATAGAGTGTAAAAAGGCATCCTGAAGCCTGGGAAGTCATTAATTTGATTGTCCAGTATTTCCCTTATGAGATAATGCCTCACATAGCAAATGTGCACAGTGCGAGCTGAAAATGCATTTTCAGCACTAAAAAACCAAACTTATATAACACCTAAACCAAACGTTTCCAATGTAAATTTCCACCTTTATATAGTGTAAAAAGACATCCTGAAACCTGGGCAGTCATTAATTTGATTGTCCAATATTTCCCTTATGAGATAATGCCTCTCATAGCAAATGTGTACAGCGCGAGCTGAAAATGCATTTACAGCACTAAAAAACCAAACTTTTATAACAGCTAAACCAAACGTTTCCAATGTAAATTTCCACCTTTATATAGTGTAAAAAGACATCCTGAAGCCTGGGCAGTCATTAATTTGATTGTCCAATATTTCCCTTATGAGATAATGCCTCTCATAGCAAATGTGTACAGCGCGAGCTGAAAATGCATTTTCAGCACTAAAAAACCAAACTTTTATAACAGCTAAACCAAACGTTTCAAATGTAAATTTCCACCTTTATATAGTGTAAAAAGACATCCTGAAGCCTGGGCAGTCATTAATTTGATTGTCCAATATTTCCCTTATGAGATAATGCCTCTCATAGCAAATGTGTACAGTGCGAGCTGAAAATGCATTTACAGCACTAAAAAAACAAACTTTTATAACAGCTAAACCAAACGTTTCCAATGTAAATTTCCACCTTTATATAGTGTAAAAAGACATCCTGAAGCCTGGGCAGTCATTAATTTGATTGTCCAATATTTCCCTTATGAGATAATGCCTCTCATAGCAAATGTGTACAGTGCGAGCTGAAAATGCATTTACAGCACTAAAAAAACAAACTTTTATAACAGCTAAACCAAACGTTTCCAATGTAAATTTCCACCTTTATATAGTGTAAAAAGACATCCTGAAGCCTGGGCAGTCATTAATTTGATTGTCCAATATTTCCCTTATGAGATAATGCCTCTCATAGCAAATGTGTACAGCGCGAGCTGAAAATGCATTTACAGCACTAAAAAACCAAACTTTTATAACAGCTAAACCAAACGTTTCCAATGTAAATTTCCACCTTTATATAGTGTAGAAAGGCATCCTGAAGCCTGGAAAGTCATTAATTTGATTGTCCAGTATTTCCTTCATGAGATATTGCAACACTTAGAAAAAGTGTACAGCGCCAGCAGACAATGAATTTTCAGCACTAAAAAAACGAAACTTCATTAACAGCTAAACCAAACGTTTCCAATGTAAATTTCCACATTTATAGAGTGTAAAAAGGCATCCTGAAGCCTGGGAAGTCATTAATTTGATTGTCCAGTATTTCCCTTATGAGATAATGCCTCACATAGCAAATGTGTACAGTGCGAGCTGAAAATGCATTTACAGCACTAAAAAAACAAACTTTTATAACAGCTAAACCAAACGTTTCCAATGTAAATTTCCACCTTTATATAGTGTAGAAAGGCATCCTGAAGCCTGGAAAGTCATTAATTTGATTGTCCAGTATTTCCTTCATGAGATATTGCAACACTTAGAAAAAGTGTACAGCGCCAGCAGACAATGAATTTTCAGCACTAAAAAAACGAAACTTCATTAACAGCTAAACTAAACGTTTCCAATGTAAATTTCCACCTTTATATAGTGTAAAAAGACATTCTGAAGCCTGGGCAGTCATTAATTTGATTGTCCAATATTTCCCTTATGAGATAATGCCTCTCATAGCAAATGTGTACAGCGCGAGCTGAAAATGCATTTACAGCACTAAAAAACCAAACTTTTATAACAGCTAAACCAAACGTTTCCAATGTAAATTTCCACCTTTATATAGTGTAGAAAGGCATCCTGAAGCCTGGAAAGTCATTAATTTGATTGTCCAGTATTTCCTTCATGAGATATTGCAACACTTAGAAAAAGTGTACAGCGCCAGCAGACAATGAATTTTCAGCACTAAAAAAACGAAACTTCATTAACAGCTAAACCAAACGTTTCCAATGTAAATTTCCACATTTATAGAGTGTAAAAAGGCATCCTGAAGCCTGGGAAGTCATTAATTTGATTGTCCAGTATTTCCCTTCTGAGATAATGCCTCACATAGCAAATGTGTACAGTGCGAGCTGAAAATGCATTTTCAGCACTAAAAAAACAAACTTTTATAACAGCTAAACTAAACGTTTCCAATGTAAATTTCCACCTTTATATAGTGTAAAAAGACATCCTGAAGCCTGGGCAGTCATTAATTTGATTGTCCAATATTTCCCTTATGAGATAATGCCTCTCATAGCAAATGTGTACAGCGCGAGCTGAAAATGCATTTACAGCACTAAAAAAACAAACTTTTATAACAGCTAAACTAAACGTTTCCAATGTAAATTTCCACCTTTATATAGTGTAAAAAGACATCCTGAAGCCTGGGCAGTCATTAATTTGATTGTCCAATATTTCCCTTATGAGATAATGCCTCTCATAGCAAATGTGTACAGCGCGAGCTGAAAATGCATTTACAGCACTAAAAAACCAAACTTTTATAACAGCTAAACCAAACGTTTCCAATGTAAATTTCCACCTTTATATAGTGTAGAAAGGCATCCTGGAGCCTGGAAAGTCATTAATTTGATTGTCCAGTATTTCCTTCATGAGATATTGCAACACTTAGAAAAAGTGTACAGCGCCAGCAGACAATGAATTTTCAGCACTAAAAAAACCAAACTTTTATAACAGCTAAACCAAACGTTTCCAATGTAAATTTCCACCTTTATATAGTGTAAAAAGACATCCTGAAGCCTGGGCAGTCATTAATTTGATTGTCCAGTATTTCCCTTATGAGATAATGCCTCACATAGCAAATGTGTACAGCGCGAGCTGAAAATGCATTTACAGCACTAAAAAAACAAACTTTTATAACAGCTAAACCAAACGTTTCCAATGTAAATTTCCACCTTTATATAGTGTAGAAAGGCATCCTGAAGCCTGGAAAGTCATTAATTTGATTGTCCAGTATTTCCTACATGAGATATTGCAAAACTTAGAAAAAGTGTACAGCGCCAGCAGACAATGAATTTTCAGCACTAAAAAAACGAAACTTCATTAACAGCTAAACCAAACGTTTCCAATGTAAATTTCCACATTTATAGAGTGTAAAAAGGCATCCTGAAGCCTGGGAAGTCATTAATTTGATTGTCCAGTATTTCCCTTATGAGATAATGCCTCACATAGCAAATGTGTACAGCGCGAGCTGAAAATGCATTTACAGCACTAAAAAACCAAACTTTTATATCAGCTAAACCAAACGTTTCCAATGTAAATTTCCACCTTTATATAGTGTAGAAAGGCATCCTGAAGCCTGGAAAGTGATTAATTTGATTGTCCAGTATTTCCTTCATGAGATATTGCAACACTTAGAAAAAGTGTACAGCGCCAGCAGACAATGAATTTTCAGCACTAAAAAACTGAAACTTCATTAACAGCTAAACTAAACGTTTCCAATGTAAATTTCCACCTTTATATAGTGTAAAAAGACATCCTGAAGCCTGGGCAGTCATTAATTTGATTGTCCAATATTTCCCTTATGAGATAATGCCTCTCATAGCAAATGTGTACAGCGCGAGCTGAAAATGCATTTACAGCACTAAAAAACCAAACTTTTATAACAGCTAAACCAAACGTTTCCAATGTAAATTTCCACCTTTATATAGTGTAGAAAGGCATCATGAAGCCTGGAAAGTCATTAATTTGATTGTCCAGTATTTCCTTCATGAGATATTGCAACACTTAGAAAAAGTGTACAGCGCCAGCAGACAATGAATTTTCAGCACTAAAAAAACGAAACTTCATTAACAGCTAAACCAAACGTTTCCAATGTAAATTTCCACATTTATAGAGTGTAAAAAGGCATCCTGAAGCCTGGGAAGTCATTAATTTGATTGTCCAGTATTTCCCTTATGAGATAATGCCTCACATAGCAAATGTGTACAGTGCGAGCTGAAAATGCATTTTCAGCACTAAAAAACCAAACTTTTATAACAGCTAAACCAAACGTTTCCAATGTAAATTTCCACCTTTATATAGTGTAAAAAGACATCCTGAAGCCTGGGCAGTCATTAATTTGATTGTCCAGTATTTCCCTTATGAGATAATGCCTCACATAGCAAATGTGTACAGCGCGAGCTGAAAATGCATTTACAGCACTAAAAAAACAAACTTTTATAACAGCTAAACCAAACGTTTCCAATGTAAATTTCCACCTTTATATAGTGTAGAAAGGCATCCTGAAGCCTGGAAAGTCATTAATTTGATTGTCCAGTATTTCCTTCATGAGATATTGCAACACTTAGAAAAAGTGTACAGCGCCAGCAGACAATGAATTTTCAGCACTAAAAAAACGAAACTTCATTAACAGCTAAACTAAACGTTTCCAATGTAAATTTCCACCTTTATATAGTGTAAAAAGACATTCTGAAGCCTGGGCAGTCATTAATTTGATTGTCCAATATTTCCCTTATGAGATAATGCCTCTCATAGCAAATGTGTACAGCGCGAGCTGAAAATGCATTTACAGCACTAAAAAACCAAACTTTTATAACAGCTAAACCAAACGTTTCCAATGTAAATTTCCACCTTTATATAGTGTAGAAAGGCATCCTGAAGCCTGGAAAGTCATTAATTTGATTGTCCAGTATTTCCTTCATGAGATATTGCAACACTTAGAAAAAGTGTACAGCGCCAGCAGACAATGAATTTTCAGCACTAAAAAAACGAAACTTCATTAACAGCTAAACCAAACGTTTCCAATGTAAATTTCCACATTTATAGAGTGTAAAAAGGCATCCTGAAGCCTGGGAAGTCATTAATTTGATTGTCCAGTATTTCCCTTCTGAGATAATGCCTCACATAGCAAATGTGTACAGTGCGAGCTGAAAATGCATTTTCAGCACTAAAAAAACAAACTTTTATAACAGCTAAACTAAACGTTTCCAATGTAAATTTCCACCTTTATATAGTGTAAAAAGACATCCTGAAGCCTGGGCAGTCATTAATTTGATTGTCCAATATTTCCCTTATGAGATAATGCCTCTCATAGCAAATGTGTACAGCGCGAGCTGAAAATGCATTTACAGCACTAAAAAAACAAACTTTTATAACAGCTAAACTAAACGTTTCCAATGTAAATTTCCACCTTTATATAGTGTAAAAAGACATCCTGAAGCCTGGGCAGTCATTAATTTGATTGTCCAATATTTCCCTTATGAGATAATGCCTCTCATAGCAAATGTGTACAGCGCGAGCTGAAAATGCATTTACAGCACTAAAAAACCAAACTTTTATAACAGCTAAACCAAACGTTTCCAATGTAAATTTCCACCTTTATATAGTGTAGAAAGGCATCCTGGAGCCTGGAAAGTCATTAATTTGATTGTCCAGTATTTCCTTCATGAGATATTGCAACACTTAGAAAAAGTGTACAGCGCCAGCAGACAATGAATTTTCAGCACTAAAAAAACCAAACTTTTATAACAGCTAAACCAAACGTTTCCAATGTAAATTTCCACCTTTATATAGTGTAAAAAGACATCCTGAAGCCTGGGCAGTCATTAATTTGATTGTCCAGTATTTCCCTTATGAGATAATGCCTCACATAGCAAATGTGTACAGCGCGAGCTGAAAATGCATTTACAGCACTAAAAAAACAAACTTTTATAACAGCTAAACCAAACGTTTCCAATGTAAATTTCCACCTTTATATAGTGTAGAAAGGCATCCTGAAGCCTGGAAAGTCATTAATTTGATTGTCCAGTATTTCCTACATGAGATATTGCAAAACTTAGAAAAAGTGTACAGCGCCAGCAGACAATGAATTTTCAGCACTAAAAAAACGAAACTTCATTAACAGCTAAACCAAACGTTTCCAATGTAAATTTCCACATTTATAGAGTGTAAAAAGGCATCCTGAAGCCTGGGAAGTCATTAATTTGATTGTCCAGTATTTCCCTTATGAGATAATGCCTCACATAGCAAATGTGTACAGCGCGAGCTGAAAATGCATTTACAGCACTAAAAAACCAAACTTTTATATCAGCTAAACCAAACGTTTCCAATGTAAATTTCCACCTTTATATAGTGTAGAAAGGCATCCTGAAGCCTGGAAAGTGATTAATTTGATTGTCCAGTATTTCCTTCATGAGATATTGCAACACTTAGAAAAAGTGTACAGCGCCAGCAGACAATGAATTTTCAGCACTAAAAAACCGAAACTTCATTAACAGCTAAACTAAACGTTTCCAATGTAAATTTCCACCTTTATATAGTGTAAAAAGACATCCTGAAGCCTGGGCAGTCATTAATTTGATTGTCCAATATTTCCCTTATGAGATAATGCCTCTCATAGCAAATGTGTACAGCGCGAGCTGAAAATGCATTTACAGCACTAAAAAACCAAACTTTTATAACAGCTAAACCAAACGTTTCCAATGTAAATTTCCACCTTTATATAGTGTAGAAAGGCATCCTGAAGCCTGGAAAGTCATTAATTTGATTGTCCAGTATTTCCTTCATGAGATATTGCAACACTTAGAAAAAGTGTACAGCGCCAGCAGACAATGAATTTCCAGCACTAAAAAAACGAAACTTCATTAACAGCTAAACTAAACGTTTCCAATGTAAATTTCCACCTTTATATAGTGTAAAAAGACATCCTGAAGCCTGGGCAGTCATTAATTTGATTGTCCAATATTTCCCTTATGAGATAATGCCTCTCATAGCAAATGTGTACAGCGCGAGCTGAAAATGCATTTACAGCACTAAAAAACCAAACTTTTATAACAGCTAAACTAAACGTTTCCAATGTAAATTTCCACCTTTATATAGTGTAGAAAGGCATCCTGAAGCCTGGAAAGTCATTAATTTGATTGTCCAGTATTTCCTTCATGAGATATTGCAACACTTAGAAAAAGTGTACAGCGCCAGCAGACAATGAATTTTCAGCACTAAAAAAACGAAACTTCATTAACAGCTAAACCAAACGTTTCCAATGTAAATTTCCACATTTATAGAGTGTAAAAAGGCATCCTGAAGCCTGGGAAGTCATTAATTTGATTGTCCAGTATTTCCCTTATGAGATAATGC
This sequence comes from Idiotropiscis lumnitzeri, assembly GCF_059441095.1. Taxonomy (NCBI): domain Eukaryota; kingdom Metazoa; phylum Chordata; class Actinopteri; order Syngnathiformes; family Syngnathidae; genus Idiotropiscis; species Idiotropiscis lumnitzeri. The sequence continues at coordinate 125,980 of NW_028283734.1, read as the reverse complement.
CTCACATAGCAAATGTGTACAGTGCGAGCTGAAAATGCATTTTCAGCACTAAAAAACCAAACTTTTATAACAGCTAAACCAAACGTTTCCAATGTAAATTTCCACCTTTATATAGTGTAAAAAGACATCCTGAAGCCTGGGCAGTCATTAATTTGATTGTCCAGTATTTCCCTTATGAGATAATGCCTCACATAGCAAATGTGTACAGCGCGAGCTGAAAATGCATTTACAGCACTAAAAAAACAAACTTTTATAACAGCTAAACTAAACGTTTCCAATGTAAATTTCCACCTTTATATAGTGTAAAAAGACATCCTGAAGCCTGGGCAGTCATTAATTTGATTGTCCAATATTTCCCTTATGAGATAATGCCTCTCATAGCAAATGTGTACAGCGCGAGCTGAAAATGCATTTACAGCACTAAAAACCCAAACTTTTATAACAGCTAAACCAAACGTTTCCAATGTAAATTTCCACCTTTATATAGTGTAGAAAGGCATCCTGAAGCCTGGAAAGTCATTAATTTGATTGTCCAGTATTTCCTTCATGAGATATTGCAACACTTAGAAAAAGTGTACAGCGCCAGCAGACAATGAATTTCCAGCACTAAAAAAACGAAACTTCATTAACAGCTAAACTAAACGTTTCCAATGTAAATTTCCACCTTTATATAGTGTAAAAAGACATCCTGAAGCCTGGGCAGTCATTAATTTGATTGTCCAATATTTCCCTTATGAGATAATGCCTCTCATAGCAAATGTGTACAGCGCGAGCTGAAAATGCATTTACAGCACTAAAAAACCAAACTTTTATAACAGCTAAACTAAACGTTTCCAATGTAAATTTCCACCTTTATATAGTGTAGAAAGGCATCCTGAAGCCTGGAAAGTCATTAATTTGATTGTCCAGTATTTCCTTCATGAGATATTGCAACACTTAGAAAAAGTGTACAGCGCCAGCAGACAATGAATTTTCAGCACTAAAAAAACGAAACTTCATTAACAGCTAAACCAAACGTTTCCAATGTAAATTTCCACATTTATAGAGTGTAAAAAGGCATCCTGAAGCCTGGGAAGTCATTAATTTGATTGTCCAGTATTTCCCTTATGAGATAATGCCTCACATAGCAAATGTGTACAGTGCGAGCTGAAAATGCATTTTCAGCACTAAAAAACCAAACTTTTATAACAGCTAAACCAAACGTTTCCAATGTAAATTTCCACCTTTATATAGTGTAAAAAGACATCCTGAAGCCTGGGCAGTCATTAATTTGATTGTCCAGTATTTCCCTTATGAGATAATGCCTCACATAGCAAATGTGTACAGCGCGAGCTGAAAATGCATTTACAGCACTAAAAAAACAAACTTTTATAACAGCTAAACTAAACGTTTCCAATGTAAATTTCCACCTTTATATAGTGTAAAAAGACATCCTGAAGCCTGGGCAGTCATTAATTTGATTGTCCAATATTTCCCTTATGAGATAATGCCTCTCATAGCAAATGTGTAGAGCGCGAGCTGAAAATGCATTTACAGCACTAAAAACCCAAACTTTTATAACAGCTAAACCAAACGTTTCCAATGTAAATTTCCACCTTTATATAGTGTAGAAAGGCATCCTGAAGCCTGGAAAGTCATTAATTTGATTGTCCAGTATTTCCTTCATGAGATATTGCAACACTTAGAAAAGGTGTACAGCGCCAGCAGACAATGAATTTTCAGCACTAAAAAATCGAAACTTCATTAACAGCTAAACCAAACGTTTCCAATGTAAATTTCCACCTTTATATAGTGTAGAAAGGCATCCTGAAGCCTGGAAAGTCATTAATTTGATTGTCCAGTATTTCCTTCATGAGATATTGCAACACTTAGAAAAGGTGTACAGCGCCAGCAGACAATGAATTTTCAGCACTAAAAAAACGAAACTTCATTAACAGCTAAACCAAACGTTTCCAATGTAAATTTCCACATTTATAGAGTGTAAAAAGGCATCCTGAAGCCTGGGAAGTCATTAATTTGATTGTCCAGTATGTCCCTTATGAGATAATGCCTCACATAGCAAATGTGTACAGTTCGAGCTGAAAATGCATTTACAGCACTAAAAAACCAAACTTTTATAACAGCTAAACCAAACGTTTCCAATGTAAATTTCCACCTTTATATAGTGTAGAAAGGCATCCTGAAGCCTGGAAAGTCATTGATTTGATTGTCCAGTATTTCCTTCATGAGATATTGCAACACTTAGAAAAAGTGTACAGCGCCAGCAGACAATGAATTTTCAGCACTAAAAAAACGAAACTTCATTAACAGCTAAACTAAACGTTTCCAATGTAAATTTCCACCTTTATATAGAGTAAAAAGACATCCTGAAGCCTGGGCAGCCATTTATTTGATTGTCCAATATTTCCTTCATGAGATATTGCAACACTTAGAAAAAATGTCCAGCGCCAGCAGACAATGAATTTTCAGCACTAAAAAAACGAAACTTCATTAACAGCTAAACTAAACGTTTCCAATGTAAATTTCCACCTTTATATAGTGTAGAAAGGCACCCTGAAGCCTGGAAAGTCATTAATTTGATTGTCCAGTATTTCCTTCATGAGATATTGCAACACTTAGAAAAAGTGTCCAGCGCCAGCAGACAATGAATTTTCAGCACTAAAAAAACGAAACTTCATTAACAGCTAAACCAAACGTTTCCAATGTAAATTTCCACATTTATAGAGTGTAAAAAGGCATCCTGAAGCCTGGGAAGTCATTAATTTGATTGTCCAGTATTTCCCTTATGAGATAATGCCTCACATAGCAAATGTGTACAGTGCGAGCTGAAAATGCATTTTCAGCACTAAAAAACCAAACTTTTATAACAGCTAAACCAAACGTTTCCAATGTAAATTTCCACCTTTATATAGTGTAAAAAGACATCCTGAAGCCTGGGCAGTCATTAATTCGATTGTCCAATATTTCCTTTATGAGATAATGCCTCTCATAGGCAAATGTATACAGCGCGAGCTGAAAATGCATTTACAGCACTAAAAAACCAAACTTTTATAACAGCTAAACCAAACTTTCCAATGTAAATTTCCACCTTTATATAGTGTAAAAAGGCATCCTGAAGCCTGGGAAGTCATTAATTTGATTGTCCAGTATTTCCCTTATGAGATAATGCCTCACATAGCAAATGTGTACAGTGCGAGCTGAAAATGCATTTTCAGCACTAAAAAAACGAAACTTCATTAACAGCTAAACCAAACGTTTCCAATGTAAATTTCCACATTTATAGAGTGTAAAAAGGCATCCCGAAGCCTGGGAAGTCATTAATTTGATTGTCCAGTATTTCCCTTATGAGATAATGCCTCACATAGCAAATGTGTACAGTGCGAGCTGAAAATGCATTTTCAGCACTAAAAAACCAAACTTTTATAACAGCGAAACCAAACGTTTCCAATGTAAATTTCCACCTTTATATAGTGTAAAAAGACATCCTGAAGCCTGGGCAGTCATTAATTTGATTGTCCAAAATTTCCCTTATGAGATAATGCCTCTCATAGCAAATGTGTACAGCGCGAGCTGAAAATGCATTTACAGCACTAAAAAACCAAACTTTTATAACAGCTAAACCAAACGTTTCCAATGTAAATTTCTACCTTTATATAGTGTAGAAAGGCATCCTGAAGCCTGGAAAGTCATTAATTTGATTGTCCAGTATTTCCTTCATGAGATATTGCAACACTTAGAAAAAGTGTACAGCGCCAGCAGACAATGAATTTTCAGCACTAAAAAAACGAAACTTCATTAACAGCTAAACTAAACGTTTCCAATGTAAATTTCCATCTTTATATAGTGTAAAAAGACATCCTGAAGCCTGGGCAGTCATTAATTTGATTGTCCAATATTTCCCTTATGAGATAATGCCTCTCATAGCAAATGTGTACAGCGCGAGCTGAAAATGCATTTACAGCACTAAAAAACCAAACTTTTATAACAGCTAAACCAAACGTTTCCAATGTAAATTTCCACCTTTATATAGTGTAGAAAGGCATCCTGAAGCCTGGAAAGTCATTAATTTGATTGTCCAGTATTTCCTTCATGAGTTATTGCAACACTTAGAAAAAGTGTACAGCGCCAGCAGACAATGAATTTTCAGCACTAAAAAAACGAAACTTCATTAACAGCTAAACCAAACGTTTCCAATGTAAATTTCCACATTTATAGAGTGTAAAAAGGCATCCTGAAGCCTGGGAAGTCATTAATTTGATTGTCCAGTATTTCCCTTATGAGATAATGCCTCACATAGCAAATGTGTACAGTGCGAGCTGAAAATACATTTTCAGCACTAAAAAACCAAACTTTTATAACAGCTAAACCAAACGTTTCCAATGTAAATTTCCACCTTTATATAGTGTAAAAAGACATCCTGAAGCCTGGGCAGTCATTAATTTGATTGTCCAGTATTTCCCTTATGAGATAATGCCTCACATAGCAAATGTGTACAGCGCGAGCTGAAAATGCATTTACAGCACTAAAAAAACAAACTTTTATAACAGCTAAACTAAACGTTTCCAATGTAAATTTCCACCTTTATATAGTGTAAAAAGACATCCTGAAGCCTGGGCAGTCATTAATTTGATTGTCCAATATTTCCCTTATGAGATAATGCCTCTCATAGCAAATGTGTACAGCGCGAGCTGAAAATGAATTTTCGGGACTAAAAACCCAAACTTTTATAACAGCTAAACCAAACGTTTCCAATGTAAATTTCCACCTTTATATAGTGTAGAAAGGCATCTTGAAGCCTGGAAAGTCATTAATTTGATTGTCCAGTATTTCCTTCATGAGATATTGCAACACTTAGAAAAGGTGTACAGCGCCAGCAGACAATGAATTTTCAGCACTAAAAAACGAAACTTCATTAACAGCTAAACCAAACGTTTCCAATGTAAATTTCCATATTTATAGAGTGTAAAAAGGCATCCTGAAGCCTGGGAAGTCATTAATTTGATTGTCCAGTATTTCCCTTATGAGATAATGCCTCACATAGCAAATGTGTACAGTGCGAGCTGAAAATGCATTTTCAGCACTAAAAAACCAAACTTTTATAACAGCTAAACCAAACGTTTCCAATGTAAATTTCCACCTTTATATAGTGTAAAAAGACATCCTGAAGCCTGGGCAGTCATTAATTCGATTGTCCAATATTTCCTTTATGAGATAATGCCTCTCATAGCAAATGTGTACAGCGCGAGCTGAAAATGCATTAACAGCACTAAAAAACCAAACTTTTATAACAGCTAAACCAAACGTTTCCAATGTAAATTTTCACCTTTATATAGTGTAAAAAGGCATCCTGAAGCCTGGAAAGTCATTAATTTGATTGTCCAGTATTTCCTTCATGAGATAATGCCTCTCATAGCAAATGTGTACAGTGCGAGCTGAAAATGCATTTTCAGCACTAAAAAACCAAACTTTTATAACAGCTAAACCAAACGTTTCCAATGTAAATTCCACCTTTATATAGTGTAAAAAGACATCCTGAAGCCTGGGCAGTCATTAATTTGATTGTCCAATATTTCCCTTATGAGATAATGCCTCTCATAGCAAATGTGTACAGCGCGAGCTGAAAATGCATTTACAGCACTAAAAAACCAAACTTTTATAACAGCTAAACCAAACGTTTCCAATGTAAATTTCCACCTTTATATAGTGTAGAAAGGCATCCTGAAGCCTGGAAAGTCATTAATTTGATTGTCCAGTATTTCCTTCATAAGATATTGCAACACTTAGAAAAAGTGTACAGCGCCAGGAGACAATGAATTTTCAGCACTAAAAAACCGAAACTTCATTAACAGCTAAACTAAACGTTTCCAATGTAAATTTCCACCTTTATATAGTGTAAAAAGACATCCTGAAGCCTGGGCAGCCATTAATTTGATTGTCCAATATTTCCCTTATGAGATAATGCCTCTCATAGCAAATGTGTACAGCGCGAGCTGAAAATGCATTTACAGCACTAAAAAAACAAACTTTTATAACAGCTAAACCAAACGTTTCCAATGTAAATTTCCACCTTTATATAGTGTAAAAAGACATCCTGAAGCCTGGGCAGTCATTAATTTGATTGTCCAGTATTTCCCTTATGAGATAATGCCTCACATAGCAAATGTGTACAGCGCGAGCTGAAAATGCATTTACAGCACTAAAAAAACAAACTTTTATAACAGCTAAACTAAACGTTTCCAATGTAAATTTCCACCTTTATATAGTGTAAAAAGACATCCTGAAGCCTGGGCAGCCATTAATTTGATTGTCCAATATTTCCCTTATGAGATAATGCCTCTCATAGCAAATGTGTACAGCGCGAGCTGAAAATGCATTTACAGCACTAAAAAAACAAACTTTTATAACAGCTAAACCAAACGTTTCCAATGTAAATTTCCACCTTTATATAGTGTAGAAAGGCATCCTGAAGCCTGGAAAGTCATTAATTTTATTGTCCAGTATTTCCTTCATGAGATATTGCAACACTTAGAAAAAGTGTACAGCGCCAGCAGACAATGAATTTTCAGCACTAAAAAAACGAAACTTCATTAACAGCTAAACCAAACGTTTCCAATGTAAATTTCCACATTTATAGAGTGTAAAAAGGCATCCTGAAGCCTGGGAAGTCATTAATTTGATTGTCCAGTATTTCCCTTATGAGATAATGCCTCACATAGCAAATGTGTACAGTGCGAGCTGAAAATGCATTTTCAGCACTAAAAAACCAAACTTTTATAACAGCTAAACCAAACGTTTCCAATGTAAATTTCCACCTTTATATAGTGTAAAAAGACATCCTGAAGCCTGGGCAGTCATTAATTTGATTGTCCAGTATTTCCCTTATGAGATAATGCCTCACATAGCAAATGTGTACAGTGCGAGCTGAAAATGCATTTTCAGCACGAAAAAAACCAAACTTTTATAACAACTAAACCAAACGTTTCCAATGTAAATTTCCACCTTTATATAGTGTAAAAAGACATCCTGGAGCCTGGGCAGTCATTAATTTGATTGTCCAATATTTCCCTTATGAGATAATGCCTCTCATAGCAAATGTGTACAGCGCGAGCTGAAAATGCATTTACAGCACTAAAAAAACAAACTTTTATAACAGCTAAACCAAACGTTTCCAATGTACATTTCCACCTTTATATAGTGTAGAAAGGCATCCTGAAGCCTGGAAAGTCATTAATTTGATTGTCCAGTATTTCCTTCATGAGATATTGCAACACTTAGAAAAAGTGTACAGCGCCAGCAGACAATGAATTTTCAGCACTAAAAAAACGAAACTTCATTAACAGCTAAACTAAACGTTTCCAATGTAAATTTCCACCTTTATATAGTGTAAAAAGACATCCTGAAGCCTGGGCAGTCATTAATTTGATTGTCCAATATTTCCCTTATGAGATAATGCCTCTCATAGCAAATGTGTACAGCGCGAGCTGAAAATGCATTTACAGCACTAAAAAACCAAACTTTTATAACAGCTAAACCAAACGTTTCCAATGTAAATTTCCACCTTTATATAGTGTAGAAAGGCATCCTGAAGCCTGGAAAGTCATTAATTTGATTGTCCAGTATTTCCTTCATGAGATATTGCAACACTTAGAAAAAGTGTACAGCGCCAGCAGACAATGAATTTTCAGCACAAAAAAAACGAAACTTCATTAACAGCTAAACCAAACGTTTCCAATGTAAATTTCCACATTTATAGAGTGTAAAAAGGCATCCTGAAGCCTGGGAAGTCATTAATTTGATTGTCCAGTATTTCCCTTATGAGATAATGCCTCACATAGCAAATGTGTACAGTGCGAGCTGAAAATGCATTTTCAGCACTAAAAAACCAAACTTTTATAACAGCTAAACCAAACGTTTCCAATGTAAATTTCCACCTTTATATAGTGTAAAAAGACATCCTGAAGCCTGGGCAGTCATTAATTTGATTGTCCAGTATTTCCCTTATGAGATAATGCCTCACATAGCAAATGTGTACAGCGCGAGCTGAAAATGCATTTACAGCACTAAAAAAACAAACTTTTATAACAGCTAAACTAAACGTTTCCAATGTAAATTTCCACCTTTATATAGTGTAAAAAGACATCCTGAAGCCTGGGCAGTCATTAATTTGATTGTCCAATATTTCGCTTATGAGATAATGCCTCTCATAGCAAATGTGTACAGCGCGAGCTGAAAATGCATTTACAGGACTAAAAACCCAAACTTTTATAACAGCTAAACCAAACGTTTCCAATGTAAATTTCCACCTTTATATAGTGTAGAAAGGCATCTTGAAGCCTGGAAAGTCATTAATTTGATTGTCCAGTATTTCCTTCATGAGATATTGCAACACTTAGAAAAGGTGTACAGCGCCAGCAGACAATGAATTTTCAGCACTAAAAAAACGAAACTTCATTAACAGCTAAACCAAACGTTTCCAATGTAAATTTCCACATTTATAGAGTGTAAAAAGGCATCCTGAAAGCCCCGGAAGTCATTAATTTGATTGTCCAGTATTTCCCTTATGAGATAATGCCTCACATAGCAAATGTGTACAGTGCGAGCTGAAAATGCATTTTCAGCACTAAAAAACCAAACTTTTATAACAGCTAAACCAAACGTTTCCAATGTAAATTTCCACCTTTATATAGTGTAAAAAGACATCCTGAAGCCTGGGCAGTCATTAATTCGATTGTCCAATATTTCCTTTATGAGATAATGCCTCTCATTGCAAATGTTTACAGCGCGAGCTGAAAATGCATTTACAGCACTAAAAAACCAAACTTTTATAACAGCTAAACCAAACGTTTCCAATGTAAATTTCCACCTTTATATAGTGTAAAAAGGCATCCTGAAGCCTGGAAAGTCATTAATTTGATTGTCCAGTATTTCCTTCATGAGATAATGCCTCACATAGCAAATGTGTACAGTGCGAGCTGAAAATGCATTTTCAGCACTAAAAAACCAAACTTTTATAACAGCTAAACCAAACGTTTCCAATGTAAATTCCACCTTTATATAGTGTAAAAAGACATCCTGAAGCCTGGGCAGTCATTAATTTGATTGTCCAATATTTCCCTTTTGAGATAATGCCTCTCATAGCAAATGTGTACAGCGCGAGCTGAAAATGCATTTACAGCACTAAAAAACCAAACTTTTATAACAGCTAAACCAAACGTTTCCAATGTAAATTTCCACCTTTATATAGTGTAGAAAGGCATCCTGAAGCCTGGAAAGTCATTAATTTGATTGTCCAGTATTTCCTTCATGAGATATTGCAACACTTAGAAAAAGTGTACAGCGCCAGGAGACAATGAATTTTCAGCACTAAAAAACCGAAACTTCATTAACAGCTAAACTAAACGTTTCCAATGTAAATTTCCACCTTTATATAGTGTAAAAAGACATCCTGAAGCCTGGGCAGCCATTAATTTGATTGTCCAATATTTCCCTTATGAGATAATGCCTCTCATAGCAAATGTGTACAGCGCGAGCTGAAAATGCATTTACAGCACTAAAAAACCAAACTTTTATAACAGCTAAACCAAACGTTTCCAATGTAAATTTCCACCTTTATATAGTGTAAAAAGACATCCTGAAGCCTGGGCAGTCATTAATTTGATTGTCCAATATTTCCCTTATGAGATAATGCCTCTCATAGCAAATGTGTACAGCGCGAGCTGAAAATGCATTTACAGCACTAAAAAACCAAACTTTTATAACAGCTAAACCAAACGTTTCCAATGTAAATTTCTACCTTTATATAGTGTAGAAAGGCATCCTGAAGCCTGGAAAGTCATTAATTTGATTGTCCAGTATTTCCTTCATGAGATATTGCAACACTTAGAAAAAGTGTACAGCGCCAGCAGACAATGAATTTTCAGCACTAAAAAAACGAAACTTCATTAACAGCTAAACTAAACGTTTCCAATGTAAATTTCCACCTTTATATAGTGTAAAAAGACATCCTGAAGCCTGGGCAGTCATTAATTTGATTGTCCAATATTTCCCTTATGAGATAATGCCTCTCATAGCAAATGTGTACAGCGCGAGCTGAAAATGCATTTACAGCACTAAAAAACCAAACTTTTATAACAGCTAAACCAAACGTTTCCAATGTAAATTTCCACCTTTATATAGTGTAAAAAGACATCCTGAAGCCTGGGCAGTCATTAATTTGATTGTCCAATATTTCCCTTATGAGATAATGCCTCTCATAGCAAATGTGTACAGCGCGAGCTGAAAATGCATTTACAGCACTAAAAAACCAAACTTTTATAACAGCTAAACCAAACGTTTCCAATGTAAATTTCCACCTTTATATAGTGTAGAAAGGCATCCTGAAGCCTGGAAAGTCATTAATTTGATTGTCCAGTATTTCCTTCATGAGATATTGCAACACTTAGAAAAAGTGTACAGCGCCAGCAGACAATGAATTTTCAGCACTAAAAAAACGAAACTTCATTAACAGCTAAACCAAACGTTTCCAATGTAAATTTCCACATTTATAGAGTGTAAAAAGGCATCCTGAAGCCTGGGAAGTAATTAATTTGATTGTCCAGTATTTCCCTTATGAGATAATGCCTCACATAGCAAATGTGTACAGTGCGAGCTGAAAATGCATTTTCAGCACTAAAAAACCAAACTTTTATAACAGCTAAACCAAACGTTTCCAATGTAAATTTCCACCTTTATATAGTGTAAAAAGACATCCTGAAGCCTGGGCAGTCATTAATTTGATTGTCCAGTGTTTCCCTTATGAGATAATGCCTCACATAGCAAATGTGTACAGCGCGAGCTGAAAATGCATTTACAGCACTAAAAAAACAAACTTTTATAACAGCTAAACTAAACGTTTCCAATGTAAATTTCCACCTTTATATAGTGTAAAAAGACATCCTGAAGCCTGGGCAGTCATTAATTTGATTGTCCAATATTTCGCTTATGAGATAATGCCTCTCATAGCAAATGTGTACAGCGCGAGCTGAAAATGCATTTACAGGACTAAAAACCCAAACTTTTGTAACAGCTAAACCAAACGTTTCCAATGTAAATTTCCACCTTTATATAGTGTAGAAAGGCATCTTGAAGCCTGGAAAGTCATTAATTTGATTGTCCAGTATTTCCTTCATGAGATATTGCAACACTTAGAAAAGGTGTACAGCGCCAGCAGACAATGAATTTTCAGCACTAAAAAAACGAAACTTCATTAACAGCTAAACCAAACGTTTCCAATGTAAATTTCCACATTTATAGAGTGTAAAAAGGCATCCTGAAAGCCTGGGAAGTCATTAATTTGATTGTCCAGTATTTCCCTTATGAGATAATGCCTCACATAGCAAATGTGTACAGTGCGAGCTGAAAATGCATTTTCAGCACTAAAAAACCAAACTTTTATAACAGCTAAACCAAACGTTTCCAATGTAAATTTCCACCTTTATATAGTGTAAAAAGACATCCTGAAGCCTGGGCAGTCATTAATTCGATTGTCCAATATTTCTTTTATGAGATAATGCCTCTCATAGCAAATGTGTACAGCGCGAGCTGAAAATGCATTTACAGCACTAAAAAACCAAACTTTTATAACAGCTAAACCAAACGTTTCCAATGTAAATTTCCACCTTTATATAGTGTAAAAAGGCATCCTGAAGCCTGGAAAGTCATTAATTTGATTGTCCAGTATTTCCTTCATGAGATAATGCCTCACATAGCAAATGTGTACAGTGCGAGCTGAAAATGCATTTTCAGCACTAAAAAACCAAACTTTTATAACAGCTAAACCAAACGTTTCCAATGTAAATTCCACTTTTATATAGTGTAAAAAGACATCCTGAAGCCTGGGCAGTCATTAATTTGATTGTCCAATATTTCCCTTTTGAGATAATGCCTCTCATAGCAAATGTGTACAGCGCGAGCTGAAAATGCATTTACAGCACTAAAAAACCAAACTTTTATAACAGCTAAACCAAACGTTTCCAATGTAAATTTCCACCTTTATATAGTGTAAAAAGGCATCCTGAAGCCTGGAAAGTCATTAATTTGATTGTCCAGTATTTCCTTCATGAGATAATGCCTCACATAGCAAATGTGTACAGTGCGAGCTGAAAATGCATTTTCAGCACAAAAAAACAAACTTTTATAACAGCTAAACCAAACGTTTCCAATGTAAATTCCACCTTTATATAGTGTAAAAAGACATCCTGAAGCCTGGGCAGTCATTAATTTGATTGTCCAGTATTTCCCTTATGAGATAATGCCTCACATAGCAAATGTGTACAGTGCGAGCTGAAAATGCATTTTCAGCACTAAAAAAACCAAACTTTTATAACAGCTAAACCAAACGTTTCCAATGTAAATTTCCACCTTTATATAGTGTAAAAAGACATCCTGAAGCCTGGGCAGTCATTAATTTGATTGTCCAATATTTCCCTTATGAGATAATGCCTCTCATAGCAAATGTGTACAGCGCGAGCTGAAAATGCATTTACAGCACTAAAAAACCAAACTTTTATAACAGCTAAACCAAACGTTTCCAATGTAAATTTCCACCTTTATATAGTGTAGAAAGGCATCCTGAAGCCTGGAAAGTCATTAATTTGATTGTCCAGTATTTCCTTCATGAGATATTGCAACACTTAGAAAAAGTGTACAGCGCCAGCAGACAATGAATTTTCAGCACTAAAAAAAACGAAACTTCATTAACAGCTAAACTAAACGTTTCCAATGTAAATTTCCACCTTTATATAGTGTAAAAAGACATCCTGATGCCTGGGCAGTCATTAATTTGATTGTCCAATATTTCCCTTATGAGATAATGCCTCTCATAGCAAATGTGTACAGCGCGAGCTGAAAATGCATTTACAGCACTAAAAAACCAAACTTTTATAACAGCTAAACCAAAACTGGGTTTAGCTAGTCAGTAAAACACTCTTTATAGTGTAGCAACGTTAGTAACGCTAAATTCTTACCTAGTTTATGAGACGAGTGCTGTACTTGACTATTTTTTGTAATTTATTATTTTTTTTTTTTTTAATGCTTTATAGAGCAAATTGCACCTATGACAGTTGTTATTACCACAGAAGCCATCTCAAATGGTTGCAAACTCTGAGGGTGACTTTGAACCGGAAGTCCCGCCTCAATCGTCATCTGATTGACAGCGGAATCCTGGAGCCAGAGAAGAGAAAAGAATCAGACACGAAGTTGAAGAAGCGAAAAAAAATAAACATCGAATCTTAAAGTTCTCGCAACGAGGGTGACTGTTGGGGTCTGGAGAAGTGACCGGGAGATGGGGAGCCCCGTATTTTGGTCTTGGTAAGAGGGTAACTCACTTGATGTTGACGAGGGAACCTATGCCGCTATGCTATATACCGTCGTGAGAAAACTACGGCCTGGGGGCCACATGCGGCCCGTTAAACGTTTTAATCCGGCCCGCCGAATTTGAAAAAAAAAAAAATAAACCTTGTTAATGTTTTATTTTCAAAATAGTGTGGTTTTTCAAAGACAAGCTTTTGTTCACTTTCATTTAAAATTAAATGTTTTTTTTTTCTCAGATGAGATGAGGTTACCAAAACACTCCATCCATCTGCTCCTGGTCCAGCCCCTCTGTCAAATTTTAGAACCCATTGTGGCCTGCCAATAAAAAAGTTTTCCCACCCCTGCTATATACTATAAACTATGTTAATGTCGTCAGGCCATTATAGAGTATTTCTTCTGACATTTTGAAGGAGAAATAATACTCAACGTTTTATTTTTTTATGATGTTTGAGGCATTCTGACTGAAATACAGTTAAATTGAGGTTACCAGTAGTCATTTCCATTACCTGTAAATGTAAATTAGAATGTAACTTACTACAGTGAACCCTCGGTTATCGCGGTTAATGGGGACCGAGACCACCCGCGAAAACTGAAAATCCGCGAAGTAGCGGCGCACCTTCAAAAATGCTTAAAAAAAAAAAGTGCGAAGTAGCGGCGCACCTTCAAAAATGCTTAAAAAAAAAAAGTGCGAAGTAGCGGCGCACCTTCAAAAATGCTTACAAAAATAAATAAATAAAATAATATATATATATATATATATATATATATATATATATATATATACGGGTAGAGAGAGAGAGGGTGAAATTCATGTTATAACAAAAAAAAAAATTATTAAAACATTTTTTTATTCCCCAGCCATTATTTTTGTATTTATTCAATTACTTATTTTTGTATTTATTTAATTACTTCGACTTTTACCTGCTGGTACGCCGTCCGGTGTGCCCTGGCATTCTTCATTTATTCATTCATTCATAACTGACAGCCTCGCGCTCCGCTCATGCCCGGGCGGAAGGTGTTCCTCTTCGGCTTAACAACCACGCACGCCGGCCGGTCTCCTCCGGAGCTCTCGCACGGTCCCGAACGGAGCGAAATGTCACCCCGCTAGTGCCCGGGCGGAAGTTGTTCCTCTTCGGCTTAACTGCCACGCACGCTGGCCGGAGCTCTGGTACGGTCCGAACCGCGCGAAACGTCGCCCCAAATCGTGCCCGGGGGAACGTGCTCTTCTTTGTCCACTCTCCTCTTCGCCCACGTTCTTCTTCGGCGCACGCCGGCCGTCTAACCACTCCAGCGCCCCGTCGTGCCGCTCGGCGAAACTACAATGCCCCCGAATATTTTTTAGACCCGCGAAGCACTGAACCCGCGAAAGGTGAACCGCGAAGTAGCGAGGGTTCACTGTATTGCAGCCAGATACCTATAAAATGTCATTTAATTTGCACTGTTTTGATCGCCACTGTTTTGCTCATTGAACAACAAATGAAAAGATGAATCATACACAGTGTTTGTAAAGATAATTGTCAATGTTTTATTAAATGAAATTCCAATGTAAAATTGTGTAATATTGTGTTATATAATGGGTCTACAACATACATTTCTCACAGACAAGTAGAGCTTTTTCTCATGAAATGTGTTGAAAAAAAACTAACATTTGAACATTGTTTTGCGTTACAACATCCGTGTTTACTGGTCATAAATTATTAACTTAAGTTTAATATACACTACACGAGCTGGGTAGCCACCACGCCTCAACCACCATAACAAGTTCGCTAACCCTTTAAGTCGAACGAGGTAGCTAACATATCGGGTTCAATTTGTACCAAAAATATGCTGTTGTGCCTTGTGTCTCTGTATATGTCGTCATGACGTGTCATTTGACAAAGCCTTGTGTCGATGTTAGTTGTCGATGTAACAGTCTTTGTTAGATGTCAATGTATGTCTATGTTAGATCTCAATGTGTCGATGTTAGATGTCAATCTATGTGTCTATATTAGATGTGTTTATGTTAGATGTCTATGTAAATGTTTGTTAGATGTCGATGTGTGTAAGATGTCTATGT
Organism: Idiotropiscis lumnitzeri; assembly: GCF_059441095.1. Classification (NCBI taxonomy): domain Eukaryota; kingdom Metazoa; phylum Chordata; class Actinopteri; order Syngnathiformes; family Syngnathidae; genus Idiotropiscis; species Idiotropiscis lumnitzeri. Next base: position 110,574 of record NW_028283734.1, on the reverse strand, counting down.
AAAGGTTGGTTAGATGTCGATGTCTATGTAAATGTTTATGATGGATGTCGATGTGTCTGTTAGATGTCCGTGTTTGTTAGATGTGATTGTAATGGTTTATGTTATAGACGTCAATGTAAGTGTCAATGTTAGATGCCCATGCATGTTTGTTAGATGTCGATATATGTGTCATTGTTACATTTCAACGTAAATGTTGTTCGTGCAAGTTTCCAGTCCTCCAGCCACGTGACATCATGCGCGTCAAAGTGATAACTCGTACATTTCACGGAGGGAAAAAAAACAGACACCATTGGTAGTTTTGACCGGGAAAAAAAAATCATTTATTTTTTTCGAACACCTCATGTCTCTTTCAGCGTAAGAATAAACATGACACGACCAAAATAAAATATACCAACACAGGCAAATATTTAAGGAGCACTCAAGAGATACACTTCAGCTCATTTAATCCCACCTATTTTTACTAACGCAAACCCTTCAATTCTAGCGCCCACAGAATAGTGTGCTATAATGCTATAAAAATATGGAGCCTTTACCTGACAGCGTTTGAATATAACTGAATTCCCATTGCTCACGAAAAACTGAGAAACTAAGAACAAACATTTCAAGCACAAGCTTGACTTGACTTCAACAGTTCTATTTTTTCTTTTGTGACAGCTCAGACATCAAAATAATGCTTTCCTTCTATAAAATAAAAACAGCATGACAAAAGGTGCTGAAATAAACTATATACGGAAGTGCGTGAGTGACAGTGTGTGCATGTGTTTTTGCAACGCATGTGTACACCCCGCCATACAAATTACACAATTCGTTGGGTATGTGGTATACACTTAAAAACAATTGCCTTGGAGCAAGTGAACACAACACGTCTCACACTGTATACATGCTGTAGAAGGGCTGGGCGATATAACCTCAAATCAATATCGCGAGAAATCGAGCAATTTTACCTCGATAACGATAAATGCACAATAAATTCCCACGTGGACTAAAATCAAAATAAATGCAGGAATTGCATATTGACTGTTTTTTTTATTGACCAACTGGTACACTTTACTTTCAATGAAAAATAAAAGTACAAAAATCATTTGTATGAACATTCCAAATAGCTTGCAGGGTTCGCGGTTAACTTTAAAAACTGCTTGCCCATAGGGCAAGTGCCACTAAAATTTGCCTTGCCCGAGTGGCCAAATTACTTGCCCGACTTGGGCAAGTGACAATTTTTTTTCTCTAAGAATAAAATGTTTATGGTTGTAAAATGTGCGCCACAAATGTAAATAAACATATAATCTGATAAGCATAAATTAATCTTGTTTTCATCGTCAACCATGAAACCCTACTCACAAGAGCAAATGTATCATCCTGTGCAGTTATTGAAAATGTTAATTGTAGTTTTAATAATTAACAAATCTGCATGTTAAATTGGGAAAATGATATTACAGCAATCCAGATGATCAATTTTAAGTCCAGGAGAGCGTATTAATTGAGGAATCACATGAGTAAATTATGAGTGTGGCAAATTTGTGTATTCCTTTAAGACCAGTGCCTGTGGTGCTGCCTCCATAAGTTTCATAGCATAAACAGAACACAGTCACTGACACTATGTCAGGTCACATGGAGCTAATGAATTAACAGCCAATAATCAAATATTACTCCCTTCCTTACTCACAACTGAATTGTCTACTTAAAAATATTCGAGCTATTTTAGTCATGTCAGAGGAATCCGAAATGTTCGGATTTGAACGAACTCGTCGCCAATTTTCGGCCAAAATATCGTAGGTTTTTGTTGTGTTTTTCAAACTTCAAATGAGGATGCTACGACAGCGAGTTCCAATACTGCGGGATTTATTGACGTCCACTTTAACTCGACATTCACTGAACTAACTGATCCCCGTAGCGCCCGCCCATTGCCCCCGATAAGGCCAATGGACCATACCAAAACATAAGGGGTTGTCTGGGTTAAACCATCACCATACAGTGCACACAAACAGATCACACCACCGTTTTCGTCAAAATTAAAGATATTTGGCTACTTTAAAAAATGCTTGCCCGGTCGGGCAAGTTGCCCATAATTTTACCTTGCCCGTGGCCAAATTTCACTTGCCCCGGGCAATCGGGAAGCGGTTAACCGCGAACCCTGAGCTTGCTTTGCATGACTTGAACAATGTCACAAAGAAAAAGGGTACCTCTTGCGAAATCTTTTTCTGCAAATAGATTGCGCCAAGATGCTCTCATGATGTAAATAATGGCAAATAAAAAAACGCTAAATAAAATGAAAGAAAATGTCAATGCAAGCCAAATAAACAAGTGGGTATTATCGGGGAAAATGTGCCGTCTCGAGTACTCTGCTGCGCAGTCGCCACTTGTCATCTATGTAATAATAATAATAATGCCTTTATTAGTCCCACAATGGGGAAATTCGAGATTCGAACCCAGGCCTCCTGGGGAGACTGGGTCCTGAACGCGGCGCCTTAGACCACTCGGCCATCCTTGTCTAATGCACAGTTAGGCTCAATCAGGGATCCATGTTGCGACCCGACCACAAGTCGGATGTAGATGCAAAATGCTTGACATGTCTAAGCTCCCGGCCCGATGTAGTCCATATCGGGAAATACGGCTTTCATGAAGCGTTTAAATCCTGTGCGCGCCACGTAACTAGAGGAGCTTTATCTTTAGCTATGTGCTAATCTATCGCGTCCACCTCTGAGACGTTCTCTCGTATGGTGTCGCCTCCGTTCATGGGCTGTTGTCACTTGTCGAACCTTGCTTCTCACTTTGAACTTTCAGCACAGCATGGTTGTGTTGTGGGTGGTGAGAAAGCTTCTGGATTTGAATCGCCAGCAACGAGAGCGACAGACGGGTGGAGTCACATGACTAGAGGCGCTGTAGCGGTCTTAAAGGGGCATGAACATTGCCGCAGACAAAAGGCTTTTCTTTTTTTATTCATCGAATTTACCGACATGGGCAAAATGATTTCGGTCATTGTAATAAATTTCGGTAACGGTAAATTTTCGGTTTATCGCCCAGCCCTATGCTGTAGCATGGCTTTTTTTGCCGTGGGTGTCAAATATTTTACTTTGTTTTCAGAGTGCTTACAGACCTCTTGGTTTTGCCTCAAAATAATTGTCTGCAAAGCAGTCTGTGCCATCCGCATCATTGATGTGCAGGAGTAGCTTGTTGGTAATAAATAGCTGCAAGAAGTCCGCTGTTTGCCGCAGCATCCAGTGGTCCAGCGCTCGCAGTGAAAGTCTTGTCTGGCAGCCCGAACCATCCCCAAACATTTCGAGATGCACGCCCACTAAATTCCAGAAATATAAACATGGACAAACTTGACATTCTTCCAGATTCTGTCTCTTTGCATTGTTTTGAAGTTACTCCTGCAACTTTTCCACTTCTTCGATCCTCCCCATTGTCTGAAAAAGAAGTGTATATTTTGATTTGAAATAATGACCTCAACATACCAATACATTTGTTTATCATCTGAACTGGATTATTTTGAAACAACATTTGGGTTGGACATCTGGGATTTGTTGTTGTGTATATTCAGAGTAATCCTTTTCTTGTATATAGCTAAAGCAATAGTCGCTGGCCTTGAAAATGGGTACAAGACTTGACCAAATTAAGATGCCATAAGGTCTAATTTGCCCCTTCTCTACCACAACTGATTTAGAGGCCATTAGTAACAGATTTGAGAAGACCACTTTTAAAGATATGAAGCCAGAGCTCGGCACCGGACCCATTTTAATTATTTATTATAATTTTAATGTATTATTGAGCAAATGACACAATATGTCAGTAGTGATTACCACAGAAGTCATGTCAAAATAGTGCAAATTCTGAGGTCGACTTCAAATCAGACAGGCGGAGACGAGCGCCAGAGAAGAGATGAGAATCAGAAGAGATGTTGAAGAAGCTAATAACAAAAAAAACAAAAAAACACATCAAATCTCCATGTAGTAGCAACGGGGATGGCTCATGGGGTCAGGAGAAGTGAGCGGGAGATGGGGAGTATGAGGTGCCGTTGGGGACAAAAGTCAGGAATCGCTTCACACTTCTGAAATGCACTCTTACACACCAGTGAAATTGTTGTTGCTCATGCATACTTATGAAACGCTATCATACATACGAGTGAAACGCTCTCATACACACTAGTGAAATAGTTGTTGCTCATACACTCGTCAAATGCGCTCATACACATAGGTGAAACATTCTCATACACACCAGTGAAAGGCGCTCAGGCACAATTGTGAAATTATTGTTATTCATAAATACAACTGAAACATGCTCATGCCCATACACGAGTGAAATGCTTTCATACAAACACCCACACTGTTGAAAATGCTGTCATGAACACAAGATCGCTTACAAATACTAAAATGTAAAAATTAATCATTTATTTAGCAGGGATGCATGGTGGGTGACTTGTTAGCACGATGGTCTCACAATGCAGAGGTCGCGGGATTGATTCCGGCTTTCCTGTTTGGAGTTTGCATGTTTCCCACACGCCTGCGTGGGTTCTCCGGTTTCCTCCCACATTCCAAACACATGCATGGCAGGTTGTTTGGACACCCTAAATTGGTGTGAGTGTGAGCGCGGATGGTTGTTTGTCTTTGTGTGACCTGCGATTGGCTGGCAACCAGTTTAGGGTGTACCCCACCTACTGCCCCAAGATAGCTGGGATAGGCTCCAGCACCCCCCGCAACCCTTGTGAGGAGAAGCCGTACAGATAATGGATGGTGGGATGGCATTCATAATGGACGGCCGCCACGGTGGGCGACTTGTGAGCACGATGGTCTCACAATGCAGAGGTTGTGGGATCGATTCCGGCTCCGGCCTTCCTGTGTAGAGTTTGCATGTTCTCCCAAGCCTGCGTAGTTTTCTCTGAGTTCGCCAGTTTCCTCGCACATTGCAAAAACATGCATCCATTTACTCTGATGCCAATGTTTTCTGTACCTTATGGCAGATTTTTCTCTTTGCCGAAGACTATTAGCACTTGTAGAGCGAGGACCTGTGCCACAGTCGTCAACTGCACCCTAAAATCTGATCATTTTGTATTTTAGACATTACACACTACACAGTTAAAGATGGTCCAAAAAAGAAAAATGGATTAATGTATTTCAACTTACATAATACTCTTTAAAGAGCTGACCAGCTCATTCCCAGAGGTACGTATTGGGGCGTATTGGTCGTCTTTACAGAAGACTCCAGGAGGTAACTCAGGTTTGACCTTCAGCCACAACAGAGTGTTGGGTGTGAGCGCTTCCAAGTCGTTGAGGTCGGAAGATGTCCTTGTGATAGGCCTGCTGTTTATAACTGCTTCAGCCTCACCAAGCAAGGTATATTGACTTTCTTCACCCGAAATTTGTTCTTTTACAGTGACATTCAGGATTTTTCTCACAGACCAAATAAGTCGCTCACAGCTTCCTCCGTGGTGGGAACCTGCTGGGGGATTGCTATGCCACTGAATACCTTTTTGCAGCAAGTGTTTCTCGATTTACTTAGTGTTCCATTCTTTGATTGATTTCTTCATTTCACTGTCAGCTGATCTAAAGTTGGTTCCGTTATCAGAATACATCTCTCTCACTTGTCCTCTTCTGACAAGAAATCTTCGGATTGCGTTGAGACAAGCATCTGTGTCACGTGAAGATGCAATTTCCAGATGTACGGCTCGTACAGCGAGACATGTAAAAATCACGCCGTATCTCTTTACTTGTCCTCTAACCCTACTTACTTAGAATGGACCAAAATAATCAACGCCAATTCTCTTGAAAGGCGGATCGTCAGGTAGCACTCTTCTGATGACTCTAGCAGCTCGAGGTATCCAAAACTGTTGATGCAGATTAGCCATCATGTGGTTCCTTCCAGCGTGAGCTGTAATCTCATGAATGTATCTCAGGACTAGCTTTGTGTTATGTGAATCCTTGGCAAGATGGCTTGCTGTTTTGCTGTTTCAGGCATGGCTGCGTGGCTCAACTGTCCACCAACCCTCATGACACCATCTTGAAGTACTATATTGAACTTGTAAAGTGGGCTACTTTTCTTCACCCTTTTTTGTTTTTCAAATATGGCTAAATCTTTTTTGAAACTTCGCCTTTGACAGTATTTCACAAGTTCTCTTTCTGCTTTATCCAAGTCGTCGCAGGTCAAATACTTTCCTTTGACAGTTCTCTTGAATAAATTCATCTTGCCTTCTTCACCTAATGTGATTAACTCCTTTCTATTTTCCTTTACTCTGTCAGTAAGTCTTTCAGCTTTAGAAACCAGGCTACGGCCTGCTTCAATGCTGTCCAAGACGAATAATGGTTCATCCACTGGCCCAGAGAATCTTTGGGCTACAGTGACTGAATTACATGCACTTGAGTCACTCATTTGACCTCCAGGTCATTAATTGGTAATTTGAAGTGGTTTTTGTGTTTAACTAAATTCCTGGACACTGCCTGATTTTTTTCAGAGCTGTACAACCACTAGAAAGGGTGGTTCCCACAATGTGAGTTTTGCTCAGGTGGCCCAACAATGTCACAAAAACAAGTAGGGGTGTGTGTGTGTTTGTATAAGCTACATGTTGGGGACCAACATCGGACAGCACACCCACTGTAGGGGACCAAAATTTTTGTGGGGACCAAAAATCTGGGCCCCACAAAAAAGAGCATTGAATTCAGTGATAAGAAGCTCAGGGGGAGGTCCTGTCAAAGTTTCAGGGCTTCCCAGGAAGGTCACAAAAACAAGACGAGTGTGCTAGAAATGTGTGTGCGGAAAAATTACTCAGGATCGCTGTCTAGTGGTCGGTCCCGGTACTGCACTTACGCACACTTCACACACTCGGCTGGTCTGCGCATGTGCAGGACAGTCTGCTTTATGTCAGGCAGCCACCCTCCCCTCCCCCACAGCCCAACCCGAAAAATTGAGATGTTAGTTAAGTATTTATTCCTATTATTGAGTGAGATTACATATTTTTACTTGGCAGCTGGCACAACAGCTAAGCTTGGAGCACAGTTATTGCAAAATAAAATAAATAAACAGTAACAACAATAACGATTGTTAATATTGTTATACTTTATAGCGTAACCTATTTATACTAATTTTCTGTATGCAATTTCAAGTGCAACTAATATAGTTGTGCATATAGATAGCCACCAAACTCCATACATTAGATAAAAATAAGAGCCACGATGTTAACCAATTAACAGTTCAAGAAAAAAGCAGACATCCAAGAACTTGCTTTGTTACTTTTGCGTGGCCAGAACTACAAACCCCAAAGCAGAGCAAACCCAAAACATCAGAGAAAGTACAATACTTTTGTCAAGGAGTGGTGCTGCTGCTTTGCGATCGCTGCCACCATAGTGAACGCGCTCCCACATTCGTGCACACGCACACATGCCACACACCTGTTTTCCACGTCCTGTCAGTCCACTCCGTCGGTCCGCATTTATTTCGTTGGTCAGCCATCACGGTTGGGTGCGCACTAGATCGCTGTTAAACCATCTTCTACGCCACAGTCCTCGTGTTCAACAAACATTTCTCCCGAATTCGCCTACCATGCACAACTCTCCACTTTCAAACCGAGCGCCGCTGTTACTTCCGGGTTTTTAGCGCCAAGCACTTGACGCTAGCGTGTGACGTCATGGCGAAATACTAGGTTTTAAAATAAAAATTTTCTTTTTTTTGTACAGTCTAAGTGCATGGGGTTATGATAGATCGAATGAGTATACCTTTATGTACTCACTAACATTTATGTTGATCATAAAATGTTGTTTTGATGAAGAAAACTGTTATTTTTTAGAATCAATTGGCTTAGGGCACTTGGGCAAACTACGGCCCGGGGGCCACTTGTGGCCCGTTAAACGTTTCAATCCAGCCCCCCAAACTTGAAAAAAATTAAATGAATAAGCCTTGTTAATGGTTTATTTTCTAAATACTGTGGTTTTTCAAAGACATATATATTGTTGTAATGCTTTTGTTCACTTTCGTTTAAAATTAAATGTATTTTAGGACTCATTGTGCCCCCCCCCTCCCAATCAAAAAGTTTGCCCATCCCTGGCATAGTGGATGGGCCGAGGAGTTTAAAAGGCACACATCATGCATTTTTCAGTCAGTTTTAGCCAGGGCTTGGTATGGGGAAGACCAGCTGGTTTACATGTAATCATTAAATTTTCCCAAGTTTTATTTAAGTTAATTGGACAAAACAAAAAAAACGCAATATTCTTCTGCCAGAGAGTATGTAATATTCTTCTGCCATTTTATTGTAGAGGGCCATTTTGAGCCCCTAACAATATTATTCAACCAAGAGATCATGAGTCGTCGCCCACTTACTTTCTGAAGTCAGCTGGGATGTCACGGCTGTGACCCTCGTGAGGATAAAGTGGTTCAGATGGAAAAGTAGGACTAAGGGCTTTTTCTCAGGTTTCCATGCGCAAATCCATGTATATTAGGTTAATTGGAGACTCTAAATTCTCTACTCATCAAATGACATTCGTGACCCTGATGGATAGATAAAATAGATTATCAATCTGCCATGGGAAGTCCAAGGTGTCTGGTAGAAAGAAATGCATTCATACACTCATTACACAGTCAACCAAGCAAAGACACAAAGCCTAGGGCAGGGGCGGGCAAACTTTTTGATTGGAGGACCACAATGGGTTCTAAAATATGACAGAGGGGCCGGACCAGGAGCAGATGGATGGAGTGTTTTGGAAACCTCACCTCATCTGAGAAAAAAAATACATTTAATTTTAAATGAAAGTGAATAAAAGCATTCCAACAATAATATTTGTCTTTGAAAACCACAGTGTTTAGAAAATAAAACATTAACAAGGTTTATTCATTAAATTTTTTTCAAGTTCGGCGGCCCGGATTAAAACTTAACGGGCCGCATGTGGCCCCCGGGCCGTAGTTTGCCCTCGCCTGGCCTAGGGCATAAACACATACATGTAATATCCAATCCGCTTATTCTCACAAGGATAGCGTGCTGGAGCCTACCCAGCTGTCAACGGACAGTAGGCGGGGCACACCCTGAAGTGGTTGCCAGCCAATCGCAGGGCACGCAAAGACGAACAACCATCTGCGCTCAAACTCACTCACAAATGCAACCTCCACACAGGAAAGCTGGGTCCCGGGATCGAACCCTGCACCTTGGGACTGCGAGCCGGATGTCCTAACCAGTCTTAACTCATTAAATACCAGCCATTTTCACTGGAGCAACCCGCTCAATCCCAGCATTTTCCTGGGTTTTGACTAATATTGCAAGGCCCACAGAATATAGTATTCTAATGCTATATAGACATGGAGCACACCCGAAGAAAGATGAGACTCTCTTCTTTCAACAGAAAAAAATGTTTGTTCCTATCTTTTTCCATTCTTGAGCAATCGGCATTTGAAAATAGCTAAATTTCATGAAAACTCCAATCCCTGGGGAAAAAACTGAGAAAATGAGCTTTTTGTAAACTGATGCATTTTGACCATAATTTGAATTTTGACACTATTATTTATGGCTTTTATGACACCTCTAACATCTAAATAATGCATGCCTTCTATAAAATAACAAAAAAAAGCACAAAAAATGTTTTTGATAAAATAAATTTATTTGCACATAACACTAAACGACTGAACTGTTGAACTATGTACAAAAATGAAATACATCAGTGTCATACATACTTTTTTTTTGTGTGATATAAAATAAAACAGTTGCCTTGATGCAAGGGCACACAACATAGTTCACACCACATTCTTGTTTCACTCCGTTTGCCTTTGCACAAACAGACCCGACACTTTCGTTGTGGTCTGGCTTTGCTGGTCCGTGGAAAATAGGCGAGCTTGTGTTTGTCCACTGGGGTTTGTGTGAAAATAATTGTCTGGGAAGTGATTGCTGGCATCCGCGATGTGCTGCAGAAGCTCATCCGTGAGAAACAGCTGCAGGAAATCAGCTGGCTCCTCAGACTCCAAATGGGCAGCGGCATTCAGTGGTCCAGGGGTTGCTGTAAAGTCGATTTTCCTCGGTTGCCATCCAGTGTGACGCCATCCGGAACCACTGCTTCCTGATGCACAACCTGTAAATTACAGAAATACAAACAATTGGAAATATATATTTATTGCTGCATTTTATTGCTGGCGTGTGAAGTTTCATATTATAATTTACCTTTCTTTACACCAACAAGACGAGGAGGAACTTTCTTGCCGCGGGATGCACAATCTGTGAATTTTAGAAAGTATGCATGATTACCACACCATTCAGTATTGTTGTTTCCTCGTCGGGGAGGAGATGCGCTCGCGCGTAACTGCACATTTACGCGACATTTTCTGCCCGCAAGATGCATGATATGTACAATAAAAGCATGAGGGCTAAAACCACATGTTCAATGGTAACTTGCGAGCGTTTACTTCCTCGTCGGCGAGGACTTACGCTCGCGTGTAATTGTGCAATAGGCGCCCGGACGAGAAAGTCAGCGAGCAAGCTTGCGTCTAACTGCACATTTACGCGACATTTTCTGCCCGCAAGATGCATGATATGTACAATAAAAGCATGAGGGCTAAAACCACATGTTTAATGGTAACTTGCGAGCGTTTACTTCCTCGTCGGCGAGGACTTACGCTCGCGTGTAATTGTGCAATAGAGGCGGCCGGATGAGGAAGTCAGCGAGCAAGCTCGCGTCTAACTGCACATTTACGCGACATTTTCTGCCCGCAAGATGCATGATATGTACAATAAAAGCATGAGGGGTAAAACCACATGTTCAATGGTAACTTGCGAGCGCTTACCTCCTCGTTCGGGGGGATCTGGTGAGGACTCTCAGCTGCTTTGGCTATTGTCCGAAGGCAGGCGATGCAGGCCGCAAGGCACGCGCACCCTCTTTAGACGCCGTTTTGTTGTGACGACGACGAAGCGTCATCCTCTCAACCAAAGCGTCTCCATCGCCTTGATGCTTTTAGGAAGCTTTTTTTTTACAAAAAAGCATTCCTCGATCGTCATTTGCTTGGAGGATTTCATTGCTAACGCTACTAATGCGACTGCTGCTAGTGCTGCCGATGCTGCTGCTACCCACGCTGCTCTCCACACTTATAAGTCTACCCCAGGATCCCGCCCCCCCATTTGTACCTCTGGCGCAGATTCAAGGCGGATCTTTTGCACCTCTGCCCCCTGCTGGGTGATTTTTACATGATTCACAATGCGGACAAGGCTGATTCTCAGTCAGAGGTTGCATCAGACCCTTATGTACACTATGACGTAAAAAAGACAGGAAACGTACTTATACGTCTTTGGTAGAGGGCGCCATTGCATTAAAAGACGTCTTTGTACGTCTAAGGGAGTAAATGAGTTGAACAAAGTACAGGGTCCTTCACCTGACTACAGATGATCTTCTGGGGACTTTATTTGGTTTTAATCACTTTTGGGGTCTGTATCTATGCACACTCCCTGGTTTTGCTACCTTCCCGGGTACCACATACACACTGCTTAGTTTCTCTGCCTTCGTGGGTACCACATACATATTGCTTGGTTTCTCTGCCTTCCTGGGTACGACATACACACTGCCTGGTTTTGCTACCTTCCTGGGTACCAGTCACACAAACGTCAGACGACTCAGCACATACCGACTGTCTCAGCACTACACACTTTCACTCCAAGGCAGTGCTGTGAACCAACTTACTGACAAGAGGTAGTATTTAGAATTTTAAAAAGTGCTTGAAAGGTTTTGTTCATGTAAAACCAACAGATTATGACATTATTATTATTATTTAAATCAGTATTAAACAGCATCAGCATAGGTTAAAGATATTATACAGACTATATACGATAAAAAAATACTAAACCACCCTTGCTTTTCCGTCATTTCTTGTATAAGTTAACACACAGATGTATAACATTTGTTTATACAAATATAACGATTAAAAAGTAGCTGATTAGAGTTTTAATTTTGTATTCATTAATCTGTAATAAAAATGGACATATTTTGGTTAATAAAATTAACAAGAAATAAAAGTAAAGGGTGTTCTAATACTTTTTTCAAGATTGTCCTAACATACATTTAATGTTTACAGTATATGTCTTCGGAAGAAGCGCAGCATTAGATTTTTTTTTTTGTTCTCTCTCTTTGACTTCTGAATTTGAATTTCTGTCACAGATGTGCTTGAATTCTATTTTGGATGATTTGTGTTAAACTGCACAAATATTTGAAGAGCCATAGAATTCAAGAATCACACCAGTGCTGCTACTCCTCCGAACGGGTGAACGCCCTTGATTAACAACCTGCGTTGAGGTGGCTTTTGAGATTCGTGGTGTGGGAGAAAAATCTCTGAAGGCATTCTTAGACTTCAAGAGAGGGTCCACAATTTTCAAAGATTCACTTCCGTCTGAATCAGAGGCCTCACTTGTATCCGGAATATATTCATCTCCACTGTCATCTGAGTTGGAGTAATAATGCTTATCCATTCCAAAGTCAGCCTGTTTTTTTAATCTAAAAAACAACAACAACAACGAAATATAAAGGATAGAAGGCAGGAGACCAATAAAATATATGCAATTTGCTTGTAAGATTCCCTGAAATCTATATGGGTTGTTTACCTGTATACTTTTGGTCCTCCTGAGCCTTGGGATAGTAATATGGTCTGGGTCTGAGGCACAAAGTTCAGGGGCAGGATTTGACAATGATTCGTCAGAATCTGTGTCGTTATTCCAAGGAAGATTCAGCCCATATTTTTTGTCCAAGGGAGGAGACTGGGTTGCATCAGAGTCCAAGAGAAAATTGAGAACCCATTAAATACTTAATCCCCAGAGGAATCTGCACAGAAAAAGGTCTTAATTCTATTTGAAAAAAAAAAAAACTAAAATATTGATGAATGATATGACAAAATAATGTAATAACAAAATTAGAATGATTTTAGGAAATTATTTGCAAAACCAAAACATTGTGGTACGATAATAATGCATATAATTATTCTACGCAGCTATATTTAACAAAAACACTTAATTGACCGTAACAAAAAGCTCCCGGGAGGAAAACTACATTAAATGTTTTTTTAACAGGGCAGTGAAAATATTGGAAAATAAAAAAAATAATGAATAAAATAATATGAAAAAAGAATTCAATGTGTATCGATGGACCCATATGAAATACTTATATCGCTATGTACTTATCAGCCATATCGCCCAGCCCAATATGTAACTGCAACTTCAAAACCTCGGGCCATAACAGGATTGTAACATGGGATGCATATCTTCATTCCTAAATTTGTAGATCCCGAGGAGGCTGCTCAATGGTCCTGGTAATGTAAACCTCAACCAATTCGGTCACAGCCAATGTTCTCCATCCTTGTTAAGAAGTTTTGAAATGATTTAATAGATATACTATTGCAAACTATACCAGAATTTGATACATTTTAAACTTTTGATCACAATTTTACCTATTTTCTAAAAATCTGAAGAATCCACATGCCAAATCACCTGCTGTGGACACATAGGTTCTGTTCTGACAGATAATTCAGTTACAGGTTGTGTACTTAAAGCCAATAAGAGGGCAATGCAGCAGTCGACAGCCTGACGAAAGCTTAAGTCTCCCAATGAGAGAACTGTAGTGGCTGGTAGGTTCTTAGATTGTAACATAGTAAAGACATACACTACGCATAACTGTATATCATATGATGATGAGGGAAAATATTATTAGCTACGATTTATGTCCAGATATATTAGAAAACTTGTCCAACCAGCACAGGTCTATCTAACTGTAATTTTAACATCTCAAGACACGACAGGATGACCACATGATACGCATACCTCCTTTTCAGAGTCTGTCAAACCTTGAGAAGGCTGCTTCGATGTTCTGGTGGCATCAACCTCAGCCGATTCAGTCATTGTCGGTTGTCCTCCATCCTAATGAACAAGTTGAATATTAATTTAATGAATTAAAAAAAAGAAAATGGATCAGAATTTTACACATTTTAACGAACAAGTTCACGAATGAAACAAAACCAATTACTTTAGCGCATGACAATTAATCTTCAGTAGAGATATGTTGTGACTGATATTTCAGTCACAGGTTGTCTTTTGAACGCCACCAGGGCCGCAATGGAGCACAGGACAGCCAAAAGTCTTCTTGTCGGACAGCTGTAGTGGCTGGTAGGTTCTAAGATTATAACATAGTAAAGGCACATACAACTCCTAACTGTATTTCATATGATAATGAAGGAAAAGATGATTAGCTATGATTTATGTCAACAATAAAAATGGCTCTACGGGGTCCCCACGAACGCAAACCTGACAGTTGGGTGTCAGATGGCCAACATACCTGACTCGCAATTCAACTCAACTGGACCCCACAACACAAGAAAAAGCTGAGTGAGCCTCAAACCAGACATACACATTCACTGACAAATATCCTGTGACACCAGATATATTAGAAGTCTTGTCTAATCAGCACACGTCTATCTAACTGCAATTTTAACATCTCGAGACACGACAGGATGAGCACACGATACGCATACCTCCATTTCTGAGTCTGTAAAGCCTGGAGGAGGCTGCTTCAATGTTTTAGTAGCATCATAAATTTATTGAATTAATTATATTTGAGGTTGGATTAGATTTTTACACATTTTAAGCCTTAGCCACCCAAAACAAAACATAAGCTCATGAATGAAATAAAACTAATTAATTTCGCCCATGCCAATTAATCTTCTGTAGACACGTGTTGTGACCAGTGTTGTTTTTGGCAGGCATTTTAGATTTTGTCCAAGTCATTTGGACAAAGTGCTGATTTGTTTACATCACATTTAGTCATCCCAATTCGTTATAGTTTTAGTCCAGTTTTAGTCAACGAAAACTAAAAAAAGGGTTTTAGTCCAGTTTTAATCGACGGAAACGCAAAAAAAGTTTTACCCTAGTTTTCGTCAATTTATTCACAAAGGTTTTAGTCCAAGCGGCACGGTGGCCCAACTGGTTAGCATGATGGCCTCACAATATTGAGGTCGTAGGTACGATTCTGGCTCCGGCCTTCCTGCGTGGGTTTCCTCTGGGTAATCCGGTTTCCTCCCATATTCTTAAAACATGCATGGCAAGTTGCTTGGACACTCTAATTGCCCCGAGGCATGAGTGTGAGCGTGGATGGTTGTTCGTCTATGCATGTCCTGCGATTGGCTGGACACCAATTCAGGGTGTACCTCGCCTACTGCCGAAGACAGCTGGGATAGGCTCCAACACCCCCCGCGACCCTAGTGAGGAGAAGCGGTACAGATAACGGATGGATGGATGGATGGATGGGTTTAAGTCCATTTGAGTTAAAACAAGGCATTCAAGGTTTCCACCCAATAACAAAGACTTTTGGATGGACTACTAAGGATTCTTCATTACAAACAGAAAAAAGTGGCAACAGTGGAATCAATACTCACTGCTCCAAAATAAGCAGAGAAGCAAAACATTTTGTTGGGCAACTGTTGTGGCTTTATTTCACTAAAAGCAACATAAAATAATTTATGAACCACATGCTAACAATTTTGTCTAGTCAACGAAAAAAATTCATGTACATCACGTCATGTTTTCGTCATAAAAGAACCTCGTATAGCTTGTCATCGTCATTAAAAAAGGGGCGTTAACGAAGTATTTTCGTCATAGTCATCAGTGACGAAAACAACACTGGTTGTGACTGATATTTCAGTCCCAGGTTGTCTCCTGAACACCACCAATTGGGCAAGGGCGCGCAGGAAAGCCTGGGGTCTTCTATTTTTACAGTATAGAAAGGCTAAATATCAAATTGAAACAGTGTTTTATATCATGAATATACAGGGTTGGTGCTGGTTCTGGTAGGGAAACCACAACATAAAGATGTCCTTAATTAGTCCCACAATGGGGATATTTGCAATATGGCATATGATGGCCTAACAGGGCCACCGCCCAGAAAGGAGTAACGCAGAACTTTGTAATACTGTCACTCCCTGACCAGTTCGTTGTTCCTGCAGAGCCAAACTTTGACTCAGACCCACAAATTTGAATTACAGATAGTGGACAATGGAGAACTCCCCCAGTCAGTCATCATGTTCAACTTCCATAGAAACTTCACATACATTTATTAGATTGCCAAACTAATTGGAAACTACATCACCAGAACACCACAAGTGGGCTCTGTTATTGTACTTAAAGATGCATCTTACAAACCTGTGTTCTCCAAGGCCAGCTGGTCCATAGTCTTAAGTTATTTCTTCGCCAACATCAATGTCTCGGAGCGCAAACAGACAGAGGTGTGGTCTGTCCTCTGTTGTCATCTTCTTCATTTTACAGTTGGGGTGCATGTGGTCATCATTAACCAGTCTTCCCAGACTGCCATCTTCTTGAGCTGCATCAACACTTAAAATAGATTAAAAAAAAAAAAAAACAATTATTCAATCAATGTCAGAAATTAATCTTTGAGACAATCTTGTGTACACAAAACATAAAAATAGGAAATCCACAATTTTTAAATCTAAATCAAATCATACAAGAAATTTCTATTGGAATCAGACCCTATTAACAGCTTGTCTTTGAGACTTCATGATCTATATTTTCATTTGTACAGATTCAACGCATGAATAAAAGTAATTATACATTTTTGCTTAGAGAATGATTTTTCCCCTAACACTTATGGGATGAGTATGTGTTTATTTTTTTTAAATAAAAACAAAACTAAGATAACATCTCAATCTTTGCCTCACCTCCAAGTTTTTTCTTGCCGGCGGAAGTCAAACAAAAAGACAGTGCCTCTTCCATCCATCTTCCTGCGTTGAGATTCATCAGAATCTATCAATTTTCCTCTGTACTCCATAATAAAGAATAAAGTCGTCTTTCCTGAAAGGGGCCTTGGTAAATACTCCTCGACCTAGTTAACAGGGAAATCAAGTTAGCTTCGTCATATTTTTAAGCACACAAATAAGGAGTCATCATATTCATTTGGGCCACTATACTAATGTAGGGTGGTTTGAAACATTGCTTCTTGTGAGGGATAGAGCAGAGCCCTTCTTTATGATTTTAAAGGAACAGACCAGCCAAAATTCATTTTCCAGCATTGCATTAGCCAGTATGTATTAGGACTGAAAGTACAAATGTCAATTGCACCTGGTTACGTAAAAAAAAAACTTTAAGATTATTTAGTTTCAAAACAATGACATACACTGTACACAGTCATATTGGATCGCGTCACGTGATCTCTGTGACGTATTACGTGCTTTACACTAGACTATCAATATCGGACTTGTTCACCGGTCTATTGTGGTATAAAAATGCCGGAGGGCGTCATCAAGTACAGCCTTAATTTAGATAGAACTCCTACCATCAGGTTTCACACTCACTGAAATAACTTGAAACTGACAAAAGTGGCAAAAGAAAAGGTCAAGACACTCTTAATGTAAAATAACCACTTAAAAAACGATGTCAGCTTGGTTATCAGAAAACAATAATATATCTTAGCAAAAGCGTTAACATCATACCTTTAAATTAGTTTATATACTTCGCTTCTAACTCTGCAGTCTTGTCCAGACCCTTGACTGCATGTTCAATAGTATCCTGCTTTGGGGACTTCCTGCATCTCAGGGAAGGCATTGTTTATTCTATAAAGAAAAAAGACAGTATTGTGTTGAGAATTATTAATACTATGGGCTAAATGGAGTTTTAACAATATCAGTGTAAGAAAAATAAATTATAAATTAAAAAAATATCAATTCCTCCATCCCAATTAACGATTTCAACCATAATAGTTTATATTGAAGTTTAAACAACAGACACAGACAGATTTATGCAGTGTGACTACAAAAATCTTACCAAAATTGCATTCACAGTAACCTTTGCTTTAAGAATCATGTAATTAACCAGTGAACATCGTGTCTTACACAAAAATTAATGACAGAAATTATCATGGTACTTGCATTCTGTGGTTCTATAACAAAAGTGCAAGCTGTTAGCTCCGCAAAGCTAACGCAACAAGCTAGCGTCCCTCGTGCTCACATTCAATGCAAACCTGACCACCGGATGACAATACGCGTCGGTTTAGTTCTTTAAATGAGTAAAAGCACCATGACGTTTTATAATTATTCAATGCTTAACTGGAGCTCGTCAATTATGTCGATGTAGGAGCACATGTTTGCTAGGCCAGTGTTGTAGGCCCACATCCATGGTGCTACTTTGTATAGTGTTTTCCACACAACTATCTCTAACTATGAACAAATGCACTCGACGCATGTTTTGAAAAAAAACCCAACGAAAAACACTTACCTCTCCGTTTCAACAGCAGTTCGAACTTCGAAGTGGTGATATTCTCCAGCGTTAAGCACCTGCTCGAACTGCGAATAGGTCAAATTCAACAGCGTCTTTTTTCTGTCTTAATAAGGACGCGATGAGAGGAGGAGCGCTTGCCTTTTCGTCAGCACGCCCCGCGCGGGTGGTGCTGCTTTATCACTCTCTATCTGTGCCCGCCCGCCGGCACGTCGATAGAAAAATAATATTCCTTCAAACATTACTTTCATCTTCTTAACGTTTTGTAGTGAATTTAACAGGTTCACCACTTTTTTCAAATACACCAATGGAAAACAGGTCTTAATTGAGGAAACATACAAAGAGCGTCTCACAAACACCTTATGATGAGCAATGTAATTTGATCACGTTTTTTGTCACTGCCTGGACGTTGGGTTCACTGGCCTGGTGGCAGTGGCTTGTAGACACTGTCACTGAGTGGGAACGGATCTCAAGGTGGGTCAAACTAACCCAAGCAGTGGATCGGTCCGTTTTTTAAATTTATTAATTTTTTTATTTTATGTATTTATTTATTATTTAATACAAGGGCTTCGGCTCACTACCAGTGGGCGGGACCAAAGAATTTGGGTTTCCTTTGAGCTAGGAGGCAGTCAAAGGCAGTCCAATCCCCGGCAACATAAAGCGCCTAGCTCTGGGGACATGGAATGTCATTTCTCTGGTAGGGAATGAACCCGAGCTGGTGTGTGACTAGACCAGTGGTTCTCAATTATTTCCTGTCATGCCCCCCCTACCAAGAAGAAAACAATTCGCACCCCCCCACCACAATTTTCTTTTACATTTCGTACTAATGTACATGTTCTTTGCATATTAATGTTAGATTGTCAATAAAATATCTTACCTTAACAAAGCTAAATTGATAAAAATAAAATATCATTTTGAGAACGACTATTGTGAGGATCTCGAAACTCAGTACTCTGTGGTGCTAATATTGATGAGATGATAAATATGTTGAAGCCACAGAACAAAAAGATTAGATATTGTTTGGAAATTAATGACGTACATAAAGGAATATCAGCCTTGATTGGAGTACATTACTGCATTTAAATTTTTAATAAAAATGAAACAATTATTGATGTTATGACCACTATGAAGAATTTAAAAAACAATATATAGGGATAATTATAGTTTTCATTTTGTTATGTGTAGTCTGTTCATGTTGCATTATTTTTATGACAAAGACGATGGTTAATCGTAGGTTTGTTGCCCAAATGTACCATTACAACCTGATTAATGTTGAGAATGACGAACTCAAACTGGACACTGAAACGTAAAAACACATGGACTTCTTGCCCCTGTCCTCACACGTGCACACACACACACACCATACACGAAGATCCGGGAGGTAAGGACGGCTGTCCTACAGGATGCGGATGGAAGAACAACTGCAGCGGAACAATGCCAGGGATGTCTGGAGGGGCCTGAAGACCATCTCAGGCCACGGACAAGCAGGTAAGACCCAGAAGGGGGGGGGGGCTTCAGTGGGCAAATGAGTTGAACCTATTTTTCAATAGGTTTGATCAAATGTCTGACCCCGCTCAGGCTTCCCTGATGCAGCCCCCACCCACCCCTCCTGCCACTGCGAACAAGACCCTCTCTCCCCCTCTCTCGCCCCTCTCTCTCTCCACAGGCTCCAGTTCCCAGCCTCATCAGACAACCACCACTTCCTCCTGCTCAGCCTTGTTCCTCACAACATCTCAGGTGAAGAACCAGCTGAGGAAGATGAAGGCGAGGAAGGCGGCAGGCCCAGATGGGACCAGCTCCCAGCTCCTCAAATCCTGCGCAGACCAGCTGTGTGGAATCGTCCAGCACATGTTCAACCTGAGCTTGAAGCTGGGCAGAGTCCCCCAGCTGTGGAAAACATCCTGCCTGGTTCCGGTTCCAAAGACACCCCATCCGAAGGAGCTCAACAACTTCAGACCAGTGGCGCTGACGTCTCATCTGATGAAGACCCTGGAGAGACTGGTCCTCGTCCATCTGCGCCCCCTGGTCAGCTCCTCAATGGACCCACTCCAATTTGCATACCAGCCTGGCATCAATGTGGATGATGCCATCATCTACCTGCTCCACACTTCACTCTTCCACCTGGAGAAGGCGGGGGGCACGGTGAGGATCATGTTCTTTGATTTCTCAAGTGCTTTCAACACCATCCAGCCCGCCTTATTGGGAGACAAGCTGGAGCAGGCGGGAGTGGCCCACCACCTCATCACATGGATTCACAACTACCTCACAAACCGGCCACAGTACGTGAGAACACAGGACTGTGTGTCTGACGTGCTCCTCTGCAGCACGGGAGCGCCGCAGGGAACTGTGCTGGCTCCCTTCCTGTTCACCCTCTACACCTCGGACTACAAATACAATTCCACAACCTGTCACCTGCAGAAGTTCTCTGATGACTCTGCGATTGTCGGCCTCATCACTGACGATGACGATCGGGAGTACAGAGGGGTTACGCAGGGGTTCGTGGACTGGTGTCAGCAGAACCGCCTCCAAATCAACGCTGGGAAATCCAAAGAGCTGGTGGTGGATTTCCGCAAGCGTCGGCACTCTCCACCTGCACCAGTGAATATCCAGGGAACAGACGTTGAGAGGGTCTCAACTTACAAGTACCTGGGTGTTCATCTGAACAATAAACTGGACTGGAGCGACAACACAGACGCTCTCTATAGGAAGGGTCAGAGCAGACTCTTCCTACTCAGGCGGCTGAGGTCCTTTGGCGTTCGGGGAACACTCCTCAGGAACTTCTATGACTCGGTGGTTTCATCAGTCATCTTCTATGGAGTGGTCTCCTGGGCAGGAGGCATCTCGGGCCGAGACAAAAAGAGACTGGACAAACTGGTGAGGAGGGCCAGCTCTGTCCTGGGCTGCTCCCTGGACTCTGTGGACTCAGTGGGGGGCAGAAGGATGACGGCAAAACTGTCATCAATGCTGGACAAACCAGCCCACCCATTCAATGACACTCTGAGAACACTTTACAGCTCCTTCAGTGACAGACTTTTACACCCTCGCTGTACCAAAGAGAGATTTCGCCGCTCCTTCCTGCCAACTGCTGTCAGACTTTTTAACAAGAACATTGGGTCAGGCCTACAAACGGGAGGGCATTAGTGCAATTGTGCAGTCCTAGGATGCAATATTAACTACTACTGTACTTTCAGCCAAGGGTGTACTTAAATATTGACCAATGATGTATTTTGTTTACCATTACAGTATTCTTATTACAATACTTCTATCACTGTAGTATTTCTACCACTGCAGGATGTTCACTATTACAGTACTTTTATCATTGCAGTACTTTTATCATTGCAGTATTTTTCTATCATTGCGGTACTTTTACTATTACAGTACTTTTACCATTGCAGTACTTTTACCATTGCAGTACTTTCATCATTGCAGTATTTTTCTATCGTTGCAGTACTTTTACTATTACAGTACTTTTACCATTGCAGTATTTTCTATCATGCAGTACTTTTCTATCATTTCAGTACTCTTACCATTACAGTACTTTTATCATTGGAATATTTTTATGATTGCAGTATTTTCAATCATTCAGTAGTTTTTATCATTACAGCGTTTCCCCCTCCGTATAATGGACAAACATTAGGAGTGTTTCCTTACACTTAGATACGTTTATACTGTGTATATTTGCATGCTTTTTCTGAATGTCTGCTGCTAATGTTATACATTAACGGCTACATTACGCCGCCGACTCTGTGTGATCTATATCTTTGCTGCTGTAACACCTCAAATTTCCCCATTGTGGGACTAATAAAGGACATCTTATCTTATCTTATCTTATCTTATCTCTCCTACAACGAGGCAAGGGCCTCCACCAAGTCACCCCAGGGACAAGTTTTATTCCCTGATGGTCATCAAATTATGAGGATCTCATTCTACGCCGGAAGGGAGGAGGGGAATTTTTCCCTAATGTGAGGTTTTCGCTCCTCCACTGATGATCACACTGTTGTATGATTTCATTATGATGATCTGTCTTAAAGCCGTAAGGACATGATTTTTAAATCCACAACAGGGGGGAAATGTAAGATGGGCTGAGGATAGGTAATCAGTTTGTGTATTCATAATCATGTTTTTATACACTCATTAATGTTGAACACACACAGAGACACTTACTTGTTATTTTAACACACACACACACAGACACCGTATCCTGAAGATGTGTTTAGTTAAACTGACCTTGGGTTATGATTTTCTGCCTGCTGGAGTCCCTGGTGATTAGTTATTGATGCTTTAGTTAAACTGACCTTTATACCGTGAGTTATTGATGTTTTCTGTCTCTTGGTGATTAGTTGTTGATGCTTTTCTGTCTTCTGGTGATTAGTTATTGATGAGTTAGTTTCAATAAAAAGGCAGAACGGAGGGTGAGAGTCAGAGGGTGTGCGGGATTGAACTGGCAAGACGGCTGTTTCACCTCCTGGCTCCCTCTCCCATTCTGAATGGCACAAAACGAAAACTTTAGTAAGTTATTTCAGTCTAAAAAAGGCGTCAGGGCATTTTTAAACCGGACAGTAAGTCGCCACTGTCTTGGTTCCTTTTTGTGCCTTGACCCATACCGGAATTATTGAAAGGATGCAGTCCTATTTACAGGCCCCAGTGACACCCCAGGTTTCTGTTGTTTGTACGAGGGCGCTTAATAGGTACTGCTATTCACAATCGTCTTAGGCTGTTTCTTTGCAGAAGTTTATGGACAATGTGTAGTGCTGTAGGATGCAGTCTAGAGCATTCTTGACATTGAAGCTTTTGTTTCCAGCAACTGCTAATGCGACCGTGCATCAAACATGCAAAACACAGACCCTTGCTCCTCAAGAAGTCAATCTTATCCTTGTGATGCTTTCTCCTAAATTCCTTACCAATTGTGAGACTGTGTTGCTCTCCATTACAATTAGCACATGGTTTGGCAATAGCATCCACTGAAACAGGTTCTGCCTTTGGCGTGGTGGTTTTGTTGTTTTCCATCTTGGCGGGCACAATGACTGTTGTGAAGACTTTCTTTGATTTTGTTGTTTCTGTGTGTTGTGATTTTGTTTTCTGTTTTATAGAAATCTTTCGTGCTTGTCAACAAAATCCTTAAACTTCACTCTTCTATTTGTTCTTTCTTGGAGATTGCAGGCAAATTTTCTCCAAGATTCTATAAGTCTGTATGGAAGTTTGTTTGCCAATGCCTTTATATTAGCCATGTTGTCCAAGTCCTCCATGTAATTAACATCTGCCATTATGTTCGAACAGCCCATAAGGAATAATGTGAAAGACTGAAGTGCAACACCATCTTCAGACTTGATTGTTGGCCAATCCATGGCTTCCTTTAAATATGCTTCTGCTATCATGAAGTCATCACCATAAAACTCCTTCAAGATTTGTTTTGCTTTGGTATATCCTGTCAGAGGTTCCATATGGATGCAGCTCTTCACCAACTCATGTGGTTGTTCACTAGTATACTGCAGCTAAAATTGAAGATGATCACGGTTATCACTTGTACGGCCTTCAATCCCATGTTCAATGGCACCTATACAGGTTTTATAATGCAGAGGGTCGCCTGTAAAACGTAGGAATGGAAAGTTCGGGAAGAAGCGATGCTTTTTGACTCTTTGCTAAGTATTCTGCGACACTGGCTTGCTGTGAGATTGCGTGGCAAAGGCCATCAAGCACATGTCCCTGTTGTTCTCTACTTTCTGTCTGATGTGGAAATCTAGCCATTGGAATAGTCGAAGTGGGAGCATTTCAGGTCAACACTGCTTGTTGCTCTGATAGGCTGTGATGGTAATTGAATGTTTTTCCTTGTTTAAATTGTAACACACTCATCAGGAATGTGGATACCATCCTCCTGGGTATTTTCATATCTTCTCAAGACATCCAATTTAGCATCAGACTCAGGGAGTGCCGTTTGCATTGCATGCATTTCCTTCTTTGCTTTAATTGCAGCTTCTTCTTGCTCAAGTGCCAACCTTTGTTGTAAATCAGCAGCCTTTGCCTTTAAACATGCTCGTTCCATTTGAGCCTTTAATTTAATTGAAGACGTTGACAGAAGTGAGCTTCTGTCTGTTAGATTCTTTACTTCTACTTCTATGGGTGTAGTTAGTTGATGCAGATCTACTATCAGCAGGTGATATTTGTTTATTGCATCCTTCCTCTGCACGTTTCAAAACGTCCTTCTTCCATTGCTCACATTTCCATTAATTACATTTTTTGGATCAAACCAGTTATTTTGGTCATCGGCAAAATCCTCTTCAGTCTTTAAATTTTGCAGACCGGAATTGAGGTCCACAAATTCTTGCTCCATGCCGCTAAAGCAAACACGAACCTCAGTTTTTTACAGCGTCAACATTTGCATCATCCTCCATCAATTGTTCAATTTGACGTTGCATGGAGGTCAATTGAGCAAATTTGCAGCTGCGTGCCTGCATCCGTTTAGGCTTGTGATCTTCTACAGCTTTTCTCCGTCATTTTTAATGTCCGCTTTCCACTGTCTTGTTCCTCCA
This sequence comes from Idiotropiscis lumnitzeri, assembly GCF_059441095.1. Taxonomy (NCBI): domain Eukaryota; kingdom Metazoa; phylum Chordata; class Actinopteri; order Syngnathiformes; family Syngnathidae; genus Idiotropiscis; species Idiotropiscis lumnitzeri. The sequence continues at coordinate 85,836 of NW_028283734.1, read as the reverse complement.
TGTCAATCCACAATGAAGCAAACAAAAACGTCAAACTGACTGTAGCGTCTCAATTTGTAGGTCAGCCGAATGACGATCAAAGTTTTAAGCAGTTTACTCACGCACCTGTTACGTGCGCGTCCTTGTTAACTCGCGATGCTTGTCAAGTATGGACGCATGCTAACAGCTAGCAGCTCATTGTCCCGACTGGAAAGTTGCTCCTTAGCTGTGATGTGCCTAGGGTTACACTATCTATCATTAACAAACACAGCCAGCCCTCCTCTTTCCTCTTACCGCTTTCCAGTGTCCTGTCCGCAAGTAGTATTTGGAAGCCGTCAAATTCCACAACGGTGTCCGGCGTTAGCTCTGTTAGCCATGAATCCGTGAACATCAGCAAGCTAGCTCATTGGAAGTTCCTCTCGTGCCGCGTTAGCGCTGTTAGCTCGTCCATTTTCTTGGGAAGGTATCTAACATTTCCCATAAAAACGGACGGGAGGACGGGGTGGTCACGCCTCCTCTTTGCCTGGCGTTTCGCCCCCGCGCGACATCCCCCGTCTCTTCCTCCTCAACTCGTGGGGGATATCGGGTCTCGCTCCGGGAGTCGGCACGGGGTTAGCACGAAGTGCTAACAGCTGATCTCTTGTGTAAACGATTGATCCGTAGCTCCCAGTGACATCTCCGGACACGATCACGCAAAAAACAGCCCTCAGCAGCAATAAAACCACCGCAATTTGGATGTCCATTGCTGCGATGAGGTAAAATAAATAAAACTGGGTAAAGGGAAAAACACGCGAAAAAGGCTCAAATAGTGAGCCGTGCTGCTCTAGCAGGTAGCCACTCGCGTGGCGACGGAACCGGAAAAACAAATGTGGTCCCATCAAAATCTGATTGGATATTTAAAAATAAAAGCGTGAAAATTTGCTTATTTGTCTGTCGTCACCAATGATTAAAAAAATTAAAATCATTACAAAATCCTCAAGCTATCGTGATACCAGACGAGTTCTGCGGGACACCAGACCACCCCAGTTGTCCACAAAAAGTGGTCACTTCAAAATTTGATGTGGCATTTCAAAATAAAAAAATCACCTGAAATATGCACTGTGATCAACACTGATTTAAAAGAAAAATCTTTAAAAAATATCCTCTAACTATCGTGATACCAAACCAGGACTGGGGATACTAGACCACACCGGCTGTCCACCAAAAGTGGTCACATCAAAATGTGATGTGGCACTTCAAAATAAAAGTAGCCTGAAATTCGCTTATTTCACGGTCATCACCACTGAGTTAAAAAAAAACATAGCTCGAGCTTTCGTGATACCAGACCAGTTTTGTGGGACACGAGACTACCCCAGCTGTCCATAAAAAGTGGTCCCATTGAAATCTAATTTGTAATTTCAAACTAAAAGTTGCCTGAAATCTGCACATTTCACTGTCATCATGCCTGACTTTAAAATTTCATTAAAAAATATCCTCTACCTATGGTAATACCAAACCAGGTTTGGAGGACACTAGACAACACAGCTTTCCACCAAAAGTAGTCCCATCAAAATGTAAGGAGGCATTTTAAAATAAAAGAGCTGGAGCTGTCGTAATACCAGACTAGTTTTGTTGGACACTCGACGACCCCAGCTGTTCATCAAAAGTGGTCCCATCAAAATCTGGTGTAATTTCACAATAAAAAAAAAAACACCTGAAATATGCACATTTCATTGTCATCAACACTGATTTTAAAATAATCATTTCAAAATACCCTCGAGCTATCGTGATATCAGACCCATTTTGGGGGACACTATGCTGATGATACGCAATTATACATGCCGTTGGATATAACGAATCCGTGTGATTGCTATAAATTAGAGGCATGCCTTGCCGAAATTAAACTATGAATGTCTTTCAATTTTTTGCGTCTTAACTCAGATAAAACCGAGATGCTGATCATTGGACCAGCGCGTCATCGGTACCTTTTTCAAAGACACCACTATGAGTATCGATAAATTGCCCAAAAGGATTCAACAAGATCAATGTCTAAAGTCATTTTTGGCCAATTTTCAATCAGATTCGTTAAAAGGGCACCGTGCAGTACGTCAAAATGTAAAAAATTATAATTTTTGTCACCACTGGGTGGTGCAAGGTGGTCGCTGCTCAGGCCCTAATAATAATAATAATAATAATAATAATAAAAGTAATAATATTTTCTACAAAAACAATAGGGACCTCGCAGCCGTCGCAGCTCGGGCCCTAATAACAATTTCTACAAAAACAATAGGGACCTCGCCGCGGTCGCTGCTCGGGCCCCAATAATAATTTCTACACAAAGTCCATTGTGGTGACCCGCCCCCTTTTAAGTAAATTCAAAATGGCCGACTTCCTGTAAAACCTAGCTCATTGCTCCAAGAGACTATTTTGTAGGTCTTGGTCTTATACATACAGTGAACCCTCGCTACTTCGCGGTTCACCTTTCGCGGGTTCAGTGCTTCGCGGGTCTAAAAAATATTCGGGGGCATTGTAGTTTCGCCGAGCGACACAACGGGGCGCTGGAGCGGTTAGACGGCCGGCGTGCGCCGAAGAAGAGCGTGGGCGAAGAGGAGAGTGGACGAAGAAGAGCACGTTCCCCCGGACACGATCGGTGGCGACGTTTCGCGCGGTTCGGACCGTACCAGAGCTCCGGCCAGCGTGCGTGGCAGTTAAGCCGTAGAGGAGCACCTTCCCCGGGCACGGGCGGTTCCAAGCGGCCCCTAAGTTTAACCGAATGGAAGCTCCGGAGGAGGAGGGCATGCTCGCGTCACAGTAAGCCGAAGAGGAGCACCTTCCCCGGGCACGGGCGGTGCCAAGCGGCCCCTAAGTTTAACCGAATGGAAGCTCCGGGGGAGGAGGGCGGGCGTGTGTCACAGTTAAGCCAAATTGGAGCACCTCTTCTGCCCGGGCACGAGCGGAGCGCGAGGCTGTCAGTTATGAATGAATAAATGAATAAATAAATAAAGAATGCCACCTTTCATTTCACAGGGCACACCGGACGGCGTACCAGCAGGTAAAAGTCGGAGTAATTAAATAAATACAAAAAGAATGGCTGGGGAATAAAAAAATAATACGTTTTAATAATAATTTGGTTTTTTTGTTATAACATGAATTTCACTCTCTCTCTCCCCGTATATATATATATATATATATATATATATATATATATATATATATATATATATATATATATATATATATATATATATATATATATATATATATATATTTATTATATATATTGTATATTTTTTTTAAGCATTTTTGAAGGTGCGCCGCTACTTCGCGGATTTTCAGTTTTCGCGGGTGGTCTCGGTCCCCATTAACCGCGATAACCGAGGGTTCACTGTACTCCATAAAATTTACAAAAAGCGAGGTGAAACACTCAACCAGAGCTGCTTTTTTTAACATTTCTCGAGGGCCATGGCGAGCCATTTCAAAAAAGCTGCACAACTAACGTATAAAATATTGATAAATTTGCTCGGCCTGATGTGTGTGTAAAGTTTTACGAGTTGTCGTTCATATTTAGAACCTCATAATCAGCTTTGTTTTATTGCCGAACAGTGCAATGCCACTCCCACAACTTTTCACGAAAAAGGACGAATTTCGTATTGTGACATCCTCATGGCCGAAACAGTCATCCGAGCATATATGAGGGCGACCTTGTTGAGTTGCACGGAGAAAAACATCCAAGAAAATAACTTGTATTAGCTTTTACCAGTTGGTGGCGCTACTACTACGATGTAAAATAAGTTGGTAGATGTCTTCAGGGCTGAAGTATCCTCAAATGTGTACAACTTCGAGAAGATAGGATCATCTGAGTCATGTTGCCGGAGCTTTTGTTGCCACAGAGTACAATCGGACTTTTCAGCACCTTAATAGCCACGCCTTTTGCCAAAACGTCACAAAATTCGGCAGAGAGTAAGATCATTGTCTTGAGTCTTTTCTGACTAATTTTCAGTCGGATTCGTCAAAAGGGCACCGTGCAGTACGTGAAAATTAAAATAAAAACAAATTTTTGATTCCACTTGGCGGCACTGTGTGTATAACAAAATAATAACATTACGATGTCTTCAGGTCGGGACGTTTTATTTACAGGTGAAGGTTTGGATTTTTAGGAGCATGTGCAGGGGAGTTATTAAGCATTCATTTATTTGTATTAGGTTCATTTTGTCTTCTTATTATTGATATTTGACTGATTCATTAAAAGCAGACAATTATGTTTTAGGTAAATTTTTTACCTGACATCTTTCGGCGAGTCTTTCGCCTTCTTCAGAGTGTCGCATGATGGTGTCTTGAGCTGATGTTCCATGAGGGTGTGACTTACCTGTCAAAAAAATGAAAAAAATCAGAGCAGTAAAAGAACAAGCACAACATGAACATTACAAATCAGCAATCACTGACCACTGCAAAAGGGAAAACTACATCATGGACCGGGAGAAGGGCAGGGTCATCCGCACAGAAGAGAACAAACAACAGCGCTGGATCAGAGAGGCCATTGAGATCTGCAAGCGAGGCATAAAAACCATGAACAGAGACAAGGGAGCCTTCATCCTCTCTACCACCTGGACCAGCATCTTGGCGGAGTGAACGGACAGCGGGGGCGTGACTTGCCTTCATTCTTGTGACAGGTAAGTCACGCCCTCATGGAACATCAGCTGATAAAGACGGGTCACAAGACAGCATCATGTGACACTCTGAAGAAGGCGAAAGACTTTCGTATTGTGACATGCTCAAGGCCTAAACACTCATCCGAGCAAATATAAGGTAGATTTTGTTCACCTGCCCGGAGAAAAACATCAACGAAAATAATTTGTATTTGTTTTAACCAGTTGGTGGCGCTACCACTGCGATCAAAAATAAGTTGGCAGCCGTCTTCAGGGCCTGAATATCCTCAAATGTGAAAAATTTCGAGAAGATGGATCATCTGAATCATTTTGCAGGAACTTTTGTTGCCACGGAGAATAATCAGACTCTGCGGCACCGTAATAGCCACGCCCTTCGAAGGAAAGTCACAAAAATAGGGATAGAGTAAGATCAATGTCTTGAGTCTTTTCTAGCCAATTTTCAATCAGATTCGTTAAAAGGGCACCGTGCAGTAAGTCAAAATGTAAAAAATGATATTGATTGGCGCAAGGTGTATAACTGAATATAAACATATAGATGTCTTCAGGTACAGACTTTTTATGTACATGTGAAGTTTTGGATTTTTAGCAGCATGTGCAGGAGAGTTATTAAGCATTTTGTCCATTGCGGCGAAGGAAATCTTAAGTGAAAACTTTGAAGCCCCGCCCCCATCATATAGTATTTCGGAAACAAAAAATTTTAGCCCCAGTGTTTGTCCCAGGTCTTCAGATGCTACAGACAGAATTTTAAGGCAATCAGATGAAGCCTTTAGGATCAGGGTGCAAAAGAATGACCCCTGTAAACATGCAAAAAAGGGCAAAAGTCGGACTTTCAAAAATTCATAACTCACTTCCTGTTCATATTAGACGTTAAAATAACAAATTTTTCGCCATGCCCGATGAGACTGCCAAGTTTGGTGAGTTTTTGTGCATGTTTCGGGGGTCAAAAATGCGATCGAACAATCGGAAAAATAATAATAATAATAATTTCTACAAAAACAATAGGGACTTCGCAGCGGTCGCTGCTCAGGCCCTAATAATAATAATAATAAAAGTAATAATATTTTCTACAAAAACAATAGGGACCTCGCCGCGGTCGCTGCTCGGGCCCCAATAATAATTTCTACACAAAGTCCATTGTGGTGACCCGCCCCCTTTTAAGTAAATTCAAAATGGCCGACTTCCTGTAAAACCTAGCTCATTGCTCCAAGAGACTTTTTTGTAGGTCTTGGTCTTATACATACAGTGAACCCTCGCTACTTCGCGGTTCACCTTTCGCGGGTTCAGTGCTTCGCGGGTCTAAAAAATATTCGGGGGCATTGTAGTTTCGCCGAGCGGCACGACGGGGCGCTGGAGCGGTTAGACGGCCGGCGTGCGCCGAAGAAGAGCGTGGGCGAAGAGGAGAGTGGACGAAGAAGAGCACGTTCCCCCGGACACGATCGGTGGCGACGTTTCGCGCGGTTCGGACCGTACCAGAGCTCCGGCCGGCGTGCGTGGCAGTTAAGCCGTAGAGGAGCACCTTCCCCGGGCACGGGCGGTGCCAAGCGGCCCCTAAGTTTAACCGAATGGAAGCTCCGGAGGAGGAGGGCATGCTCGCGTCACAGTAAGCCGAAGAGGAGCACCTTCCCCGGGCACGGGCGGTTCCAAGCGGCCCCTAAGTTTAACCGAATGGAAGCTCCGCAGGAGGAGGGCATGCTCGCGTCACAGTAAGCCGAAGAGGAGCACCTTCCCCGGGCACGGGCGGTGCCAAGCGGCCCCTAAGTTTAACCGAATGGAAGCTCCGGGGGAGGAGGGCGGGCGTGTGTCACAGTTAAGCCAAATTGGAGCACCTCTTCTGCCCGGGCACGAGCGGAGCGCGAGGCTGTCAGTTATGAATGAATAAATGAATAAATAAATAAAGAATGCCACCTTTCATTTCACAGGGCACACCGGACGGCGTACCAGCAGGTAAAAGTCGGAGTAATTAAATAAATACAAAAAGAATGGCTGGGGAATAAAAAAATAATACGTTTTAATAATAATTTGGTTTTTTTGTTATAACATGAATTTCACTCTCTCTCTCCCCGTATATATATATATATATATATATATATATATATATATTTATTATATATATTGTATATTTTTTTAAGCATTTTTGAAGGTGCGCCGCTACTTCGCGGATTTTCAGTTTTCGCGGGTGGTCTCGGTCCCCGTTAACCGCGATAACCGAGGGTTCACTGTACTCCATAAAATTTACAAAAAGCGAGGTGAAACACTCAACCAGAGCTGCTTTTTTTAACATTTCTCGAGGGCCATGGCGAGCCATTTCAAAAAAGCTGCACAACTAACGTATAAAATATTGATAAATTTGCTCGGCCTGATGTGTGTGTAAAGTTTTACGAGTTGTCGTTCATATTTAGAACCTCATAATCAGCTTTGTTTTATTGACGAACAGTGCAATGCCACTCCCACAACTTTTCATGAAAAAGGACGAATTTCGTATTGTGACATCCTCATGGCCGAAACAGTCATCCGAGCATATATGAGGGCGACCTTGTTGAGTTGCACGGAGAAAAACATCCAAGAAAATAACTTGTATTAGCTTTTACCAGTTGGTGGCGCTACTACTACGATGTAAAATAAGTTGGTAGATGTCTTCAGGGCTGAAGTATCCTCAAATGTGTACAACTTCGAGAAGATAGGATCATCTGAGTCATGTTGCCGGAGCTTTTGTTGCCACAGAGTACAATCGGACTTTTCAGCACCTTAATAGCCACGCCTTTTGCCAAAACGTCACAAAATTCGGCAGAGAGTAAGATCATTGTCTTGAGTCTTTTCTGACTCATTTTCAGTCGGATTCGTCAAAAGGGCACCGTGCAGTACGTGAAAATTAAAATAAAAACAAATTTTTGATTCCACTTGGCGGCACTGTGTGTATAACAAAATAATAACATTAAGATGTCTTCAGGTCGGGACGTTTTATTTACAGGTGAAGGTTTGGATTTTTAGGAGCATGTGCAGGGGAGTTATTAAGCATTCATTTATTTGTATTAGGTTCATTTTGTCTTCTTATTATTGATATTTGACTGATTCATTAAAAGCAGACAATTATGTTTTAGGTTAATTTTTTACCTGACATGTTTCGGCGAGTCTTTCGCCTTCTTCAGAGTGTCGCATGATGGTGTCTTGAGCTGATGTTCCATGAGGGTGTGACTTACCTGTCAAAAAAATGAAAAAAATCAGAGCAGTAAAAGAACAAGCACAACATGAACATTACAAATCAGCAATCACTGACCACTGCAAAAGGGAAAACCACATCATGGACCTGGAGAAGGGCAGGGTCATCCGCACAGAAGAGAACAAACAACAGCGCTGGATCAGAGAGGCCATTGAGATCTGCAAGCGAGGCATAAAAACCATGAACAGAGACAAGGGAGCCTTCATCCTCTCTACCACCTGGACCAGCATCTTGGCGGAGTGAACGGACAGCGGGGGGCGTGACTTGCCTTCATTCTTGTGACAGGTAAGTCACGCCCTCATGGAACATCAGCTGATAAAGACGGGTCACAAGACAGCATCATGTGACACTCTGAAGAAGGCGAAAGACTTTCGTATTGTGACATGCTCAAGGCCTAAACACTCATCCGAGCAAATATAAGGTAGATTTTGTTCACTTGCCCGGAGAAAAACATCAACAAAAATAATTTGTATTTGTTTTAACCAGTTGGTGGCACTACCACTGCGATCAAAAATAAGTTGGCAGCCGTCTTCAGGGCCTGAATATCCTCAAATGTGAAAGATTTCCAGAAGATGGATCATCTGAATCATTTTGCAGGAACTTTTGTTGCCACGGAGAATAATCAGAATCTGCGGCACCGTAATAGCCACGCCCTTTGAAGGAAAGTCATAAAAATAGGGATAGAGTAAGATCAATGTCTTGAGTCTTTTCTAGCCAATTTTCAATCGGATTCGTTAAAAGGGCACCGTGCAGTACGTCAAAATGTAAAAATTGATATTGATTGGCGCAAGGTGTATAACTGAATATAAACATATAGATGTCTTCAGGTACCGACTCTTTATGTACATGTGAAGTTTTGGATTTTTAGCAGCATGTGCAGGAGAGTTATTAAGCATTTTGTCCATTGCGGCGAAGGAAATCTTAAGTGAAAACTTTGAAGCCCCGCCCCCGTCATATAGTATTTCGGAAACAAAAAATTTTAGCCCCAGTGTTTGTCCCAGGTCTTAAGATGCTCCAGACAGAACTTTAAGGCAATCAGATGAAGCCTTTAGGATCAGGGTGCAAAAGAATGACCCCTGTAAACATGCAAAAAAGGGCAAAAGTCGGACTTTCAAAAATTCATAACTCACTTCCTGTTCATATTAGACGTTAAAAAATATAAAATTTTTCGCCATGCCCGATGAGACTGCCAAGTTTGGTGAGTTTTTGTGCATGTTTCGGGGGTCAAAAATGCGATCGAACAATCGGAAAAATAATAATAATACTAATTTCTACAAAAACAATAGGGACTTCGCAGCGGTCGCTGCTCAGGCCCTAATAATAATAATAATAATAATAATAAAAGTAATAATATTTTCTACAAAAACAATAGGGACCTCGCCGCGGTCGCTGCTCGGGCCCCAATAATAATTTCTACACAAAGTCCATTGTGGTGACCCGCCCCCTTTTAAGTAAATTCAAAATGGCCGACTTCCTGTAAAACCTAGCTCATTGCTCCAAGAGACTTTTTTGTAGGTCTTGGTCTTATACATACAGTGAACCCTCGCTACTTCGCGGTTCACCTTTCGCGGGTTCAGTGCTTCGCGGGTCTAAAAAATATTCGGGGGCATTGTAGTTTCGCCAAGCGGCACGACGGGGCGCTGGAGCGGTTAGACGGCCGGCGTGCGCCGAAGAAGAGCGTGGGCGAAGAGGAGAGTGGACGAAGAAGAGCACGTTCCCCCGGACACGATCGGTGGCGACGTTTCGCGCGGTTCGGACCGTACCAGAGCTCCGGCCGGCGTGTGTGGCAGTTAAGCCGTAGAGGAGCACCTTCCCCGGGCACGGGCGGTGCCAAGCGGCCCCTAAGTTTAACCGAATGGAAGCTCCGGAGGAGGAGGGCATGTTCGCGTCACAGTAAGCCGAAGAGGAGCACCTTCCTCGGGCACGGGCGGTTCCAAGCGGCCCCTAAGTTTAACCGAATGGAAGCTCCGGAGGAGGAGGGCATGCTCGCGTCACAGTAAGCCGAAGAGGAGCACCTTCCCCGGGCACGGGCGGTTCCAAGCGGCCCCTAAGTTTAACCGAATGGAAGCTCCGGAGGAGGAGGGCATGCTCGCGTCACAGTAAGCCGAAGAGGAGCACCTTCCCCGGGCACGGCGGTGCCAAGCGGCCCCTAAGTTTAACCGAATGGAAGCTCCGGGGGAGGAGGGCGGGCGTGTGTCACAGTTAAGCCGAATTGGAGCACCTCTTCTGCCCGGGCACGAGCGGAGCGCGAGGCTGTCAGTTATGAATGAATAAATGAATAAATAAATAAAGAATGCTACCTTTCATTTCACAGGGCACACCGGACGGCGTACCAGCAGGTAAAAGTCGGAGTAATTAAATAAATACAAAAAGAATGGCTGGGGAATAAAAAAATAATACGTTTTAATAATAATTTGTTTTTTTTGTTATAACATGAATTTCACTCTCTCTCTCCCCGTATATATATATATATATATATATATATATATATATATATATATATATATATATATATATATATATATATTTATTATATATATATATATTTATTATATATATTGTATATTTTTTTTAAGCATTTTTGAAGGTGCGCCGCTACTTCGCGGATTTTCAGTTTTCGCGGGTGGTCTCGGTCCCCATTCACCGCGATAACCGAGGGTTCACTGTACTCCATAAAATTTACAAAAAGCGAGGTGAAACACTCAACCAGAGCTGCTTTTTTTTAACATTTCTCGAGGGCCATGGCGAGCCATTTCAAAAAAGCTGCACAACTAACGTATAAAATATTGATAAATTTGCTCGGCCTGATGTGTGTGTAAAGTTTTACGAGTTGTCGTTCATATTTAGAACCTCATAATCAGCTTTGTTTTATTGCCGAACAGTGCAATGCCACTCCCACAACTTTTCACGAAAAAGGACGAATTTCGTATTGTGACATCCTCATGGCCGAAACAGTCATCCGAGCATATATGAGGGCGACCTTGTTGAGTTGCACGGAGAAAAACATCCAAGAAAATAACTTGTATTAGCTTTTACCAGTTGGTGGCGCTACTACTACGATGTAAAATAAGTTGGTAGATGTCTTCAGGGCTGAAGTATCCTCAAATGTGTACAACTTCGAGAAGATAGGATCATCTGAGTCATGTTGCCGGAGCTTTTGTTGCCACAGAGTACAATCGGACTTTTCAGCACCTTAATAGCCACGCCTTTTGCCAAAACGTCACAAAATTCGGCAGAGAGTAAGATCATTGTCTTGAGTCTTTTCTGACTAATTTTCAGTCGGATTCGTCAAAAGGGCACCGTGCAGTACGTGAAAATTAAAATAAAAACACATTTTTGATTCCACTTGGCGGCACTGTGTGTATAACAAAATAATAACATTAAGATGTCTTCAGGTCGGGACGTTTTATTTACAGGTGAAGGTTTGGATTTTTAGGAGCATGTGCAGGGGAGTTATTAAGCATTCATTTATTTGTATTAGGTTCATTTTGTCTTCTTATTATTGATATTTGACTGATTCATTAAAAGCAGACAATTATGTTTTAGGTTAATTTTTTACCTGACATGTTTCGGCGAGTCTTTCGCCTTCTTCAGAGTGTCGCATGATGGTGTCTTGAGCTGATGTTCCATGAGGGTGTGACTTACCTGTCAAAAAAATGAAAAAATCAGAGCAGTAAAAGAACAAGCACAACATGAACATTACAAATCAGCAATCACTGACCACTGCAAAAGGGAAAACCACATCATGGACCTGGAGAAGGGCAGGGTCATCCGCACAGAAGAGAACAAACAACAGCGCTGGATCAGAGAGGCCATTGAGATCTGCAAGCGAGGCATAAAAACCATGAACAGAGACAAGGGAGCCTTCATCCTCTCTACCACCTGGACCAGCATCTTGGCGGAGTGAACGGACAGCGGGGGGCGTGACTTGCCTTCATTCTTGTGACAGGTAAGTCACGCCCTCATGGAACATCAACTGATAAAGACGGGTCACAAGACACCATCATGTGACACTCTGAAGAAGGCGAAAGACTTTCGTATTGTGACATGCTCAAGGCCTAAACACTCATCCGAGCAAATATAAGGTAGATTTTGTTAACCTGCCCGGAGAAAAACATCAACGAAAATAATTTGTATTTGTTTTAACCAGTTGGTGGCGCTACCACTGCGATCAAAAATAAGTTGGCAGCCGTCTTCAGGGCCTGAATATCCTCAAATGTGAAAGATTTCCAGAAGATGGATCATCTGAATCATTTTGCAGGAACTTTTGTTGCCACGGAGAATAATCAGACTCTGCGGCACCGTAATAGCCACGCCCTTTGAAGGAAAGTCATAAAAATAGGGATAGAGTAAGATCAATGTCTTGAGTCTTTTCTAGCCAATTTTCAATCGGATTCGTTAAAAGGGCACCGTGCAGTACGTCAAAATGTAAAAATTTATATTGATTGGCGCAAGGTGTATAACTGAATATAAACATATAGATGTCTTCAGGTACCGACTCTTTATGTACATGTGAAGTTTTGGATTTTTAGCAGCACGTGCAGGAGAGTTATTAAGCATTTTGTCCATTGCGGCGAAGGAAATCTTAAGTGAAAACTTTGAAGCCCCGCCCCCGTCATATAGTATTTCGGAAACAAAAAATTTTAGCCCCAGTGTTTGTCCCAGGTCTTAAGATGCTCCAGACAGAACTTTAAGGCAATCAGATGAAGCCTTTAGGATCAGGGTGCAAAAGAATGACCCCTGTAAACATGCAAAAAAGGGCAAAAGTCGGACTTTCAAAAATTCATAACTCACTTCCTGTTCATATTAGACGTTAAAATATCAAATTTTTCGCCATGCCCGATGAGACTGCCAAGTTTGGTGAGTTTTTGTGCATGTTTCGGGGGTCAAAAATGCGATCGAACAATCGGAAAAATAATAATAATAATAATTTCTACAAAAACAATAGGGACTTCGCAGCGGTCGCTGCTCAGGCCCTAATAATAATAATAATAATATTATTAATAATAAAAGTAATAATATTTTCTACAAAAACAATAGGGACCTCGCAGCCGTCGCAGCTCGGGCCCTAATAACAATTTCTAGAAAAACAATAGGGACCTCGCAGCGGTCACTGCTCGGGCCCTAATAATAATAATAAAAATAATAATAATTTCCACAAAAACAATGGGGACCTCGTAGCGGTCGCTGCTCGGGCCCTAATAATAATTTCTACAAAAACAATAGGGACCTCGCCGCCGTCGCTGCTCGGGCCCCAATAATAATTTCTACACAAAGTCCATTGTGGTGACCCGCCCCCTTTTAAGGAAATTAAAAATGGCCGACTTCCTGTAAAACCTAGCTCATTGCTCCAAGAGACTTTTTTGTAGGTCTTGGTCTTATACATACAGTGAACCCTCGCTACTTCGCGGTTCACCTTTCGCGGGTTCAGTGCTTCGCGGGTCTAAAAAATATTCGGGGGCATTGTAGTTTCGCCGAGCGGCACGACGGGGCGCTGGAGCGGTTAGACGGCCGGCGTGCGCCGAAGAAGAGCGTGGGCGAAGAGGAGAGTGGACGAAGAAGAGCACGTTCCCCCGGACACGATCGGTGGCGACGTTTCGCGCGGTTTGGACCGTACCAGAGCTCCGGCCGGCGTGCGTGGCAGTTAAGCCGTAGAGGAACACCTTCCCCGGGCACGGGCGGTGCCAAGCGGCCCCTAAGTTTAACCGAATGGAAGCTCCGGAGGAGGAGGGCATGCTCGCGTCACAGTAAGCCGAAGAGGAGCACCTTCCACGGGCACGGGCGGTTCCAAGCGGCCCCTAAGTTTAACCGAATGGAAGCTCCGGAGGAGGAGGGGATGCTCGCGTCACAGTAAGCCGAAGAGGAGCACCTTCCCCGGGCACGGGCGGTTTCAAGCGGCCCCTAAGTTTAACTGAATGGAAGCTCCGGAGGAGGAGGGCATGCTCGCGTCACAGTAAGCCGAAGAGGAGCACCTTCCCCGGGCACGGGCGGTGCCAAGCGGCCCCTAAGTTTAACCGAATGGAAGTTCCGGGGGAGGAGGGCGGGCGTGTGTCACAGTTAAGCCGAATTGGAGCACCTCTTCCGCCCGGGCACGAGCGGAGCGCGAGGCTGTCAGTTATGAATGAATAAATGAATAAATAAATAAAGAATGCCACCTTTCATTTCACAGGGTACACCGGACGGCGTACCAGCAGGTAAAAGTCGGAGTAATTAAATAAATACAAAAAGAATGGCTGGGGAATTAAAAAATAATATGTTTTAATAATAATTTGTTTTTTTTGTTATAACATGAATTTCACTCTCTCTCTCCCCGTATATATATATATATATATATATATATATATATATTTATATATTTATTATATATATTGTATTTTTTTTAAGCATTTTTGAAGGTGTGCCGCTACTTCGCGGATTTTCAGTTTTCGCGGGTGGTCTCGGTCCCCATTAACCGCGATAACCGAGGGTTCACTGTACTCCATAAAATTTACAAAAGGCGAGGTGAAACACTCAACCAGGGTTGCTTTTTTGAACATTTCTCGAGGGCCATGGCGAGCCATTTCAAAAAAGCTGCACAACTAACGTATAAAATATTGATAAATTTGCTCGGCCTGATGTGTGTGTAAAGTTTCACGAGTTGTCGTTCATATTTACAACCTCATAATCAGCGTTGTTTTATTGCCGAACAGTGCAATGCCACTCCCACAACCTTTCACGAAAAAGGACGAATTTCGTATTGTGACATCCTCATGGCCGAAACAGTAATCCGAGCATATATGAGGGCGACCTTGTTGAGTTGCACGGAGAAAAACATCCAAGAAAATAACTTGTATTAGCTTTTACCAGTTGGTGGCGCTACTACTACGATGAAAAATAAGTTGGTAGAAGTCTTCAGGGCTGAAGTATCCTCAAATGTGTACAACTTCGAGAAGATAGGATCATCTGAGTCATGTTGCCGGAGCTTTTGTTGTCACAAAGTACAATCGGACTTTTCAGCACCGTAATAGCCACGCCTTTTGCCAAAACGTCACAAAATTCGGCAGAGAGTAAGATCATTGTCTTGAGTCTTTTCTGACTAATTTTCAGTCGGATTCGTCAGAAGGGCACCGTGCAGTACGTGAAAATTTAAATAAAAACAAATTTTTGATTCCACTTGGCGGCGCTGTGTGTAAAACAAAATAATAACATTAAGATGTCTTCAGGTCGGGACGTTTTATTTACAGGTGAAGGTTTGGATTTTTAGGAGCATGTGCAGGGGAGTTATTAAGCATTCATTTATTTGTATTAGGTTCATTTTGTCTTCTTATTATTGATATTTGACTGATTCATTAAAAGCAGACATTTATGTTTTAGGTTAATTTTTTACCTGACATGTTTCAGCGAGTCTTTCGCCTTCTTCAGAGTGTCGCATGATGGTGTCTTGAGACCAGTCTTTATCAGCTGATGTTCCATGAGGGTGTGACTTACCTGTCAAAAAAATTAAAAAATCAGAGCAGTAAAAGAACAAGCACAACATGAACATTACAAATCAGCAATCACTGACCACTGCAAAAGGGAAAACCACATCATGGACCGGGAGAAGGGCAGGGTCATCCGCACAGAAGAGAACAAACTACAGCGCTGGATCAGAGAGGCCATTGAGATCTGCAAGCGAGGCATAAAAACCATGAACAGAGACAAGGGAGCCTTCATCCTCTCTACCACCTGGAGCAGCGTCTTGGCGGAGTGAATGGACAGCGGGGGGCGTGACTTGCCTTCATTCTTGTGACAGGTAAGGCACGCCTTCATGGAACATCAGCTGATAAAGACAGGTCACAAGACACCATCACAGGGTTCGAAGTTAACTTTAAAAACTGCTTGCCCATAGGGCAAGTGCCACTAAAATTTGCCTTGCCCGAGTGGCCAAATTACTTGCCCAACTTGGGCAAGTGACAATTTTTTTTCTCTTGCCCTGAGTGACTTTTTGTATGACAAAGTGTCTAATTACAAATTGCATGAATTTTTTGTTCGGACAGTTCCCGCCTAGAAAGAATTAAAAATACGTTACAATCATAAGGGTTGCTTATAGAAAAATGTATCATGTATTAACACATTAATTAGGTGTCTGCTGACCCAGGATTATGTTATTGTTATGTTATGTTATATATGAAAGAGAATGTGGAATGACACTGAACGATGGAAGGTGGAAGGATGTGGAAAGATTGTGAATGACATTGAATGATTTGGAATGACACTGAAAGATTTTGAATAATACTGAATGACACTGAATGAAGTAAAACTTTCTGGGAACGGGCCAATTCAAGATAGCTGCCGCACTGTGGGGGAGGCTTTGGTACCAAATTTGGAAAGAGACCCAAACGGTTGGGTCCATTTTATATCAGTGTGGGGGTGAAACGTTGGTCTCGGCGGAGCTGTCTGAATATTGGAGAAGTTAGAAGACAAAGTAAAACAGAACAATTAAAATCACTCTTCAAATACATATTGTTTGGTGGGCAGAGCATGATTTACAGCTCACCATTTTATTGCATGCACCAAGCATGTTATACATTTTTCTGTCCATGGGATGGCGTAGTCAAGAAAAATGAAGCATCTCGAAGCCCATTCGTGTGTGAAGTATTTCCCTGCAGGGCTTGGCTGCTTTATGGGGCTTCATTTTGCCATCACTAGTTTTAGATAGTTTTAATTTTTGAAAGAGCATTTTTGTTTTAGTATTAAGGTAGGCCAGAAATGGAATGAAATGCAGAGATAGAAATGACACAGGAAAAATTTGGCTAGAAGGGCTATAATTTTCATTAAAGCAGAGAAGAAAATAGAAACTACAAAAAACATTGATGTGTACTTGTCCACTTTAAGGTAGAACTGGTTGAAGTGAAATGAGTCACAAGATTGGAAAAATAGGAAATAAAATAGAATTAACATGTTCATTTTTGTGATAAGAAATTTGTGATTAGGTGAAAAGGGGAAAAAAAAGAGAATTACAGGCTTTTCAAATAAAACAACCTAATTTAAATTGGCCAACTTGTAAAATG
Source organism: Idiotropiscis lumnitzeri (assembly GCF_059441095.1). NCBI lineage: Eukaryota > Metazoa > Chordata > Actinopteri > Syngnathiformes > Syngnathidae > Idiotropiscis > Idiotropiscis lumnitzeri. The sequence goes on along the minus strand of NW_028283734.1, from coordinate 68,965 downwards.
GAAAAGAAAATTCTAAATTATGCACAGAAAGCATGAACGTGTTGGGCAGAAGGAAGGAAAAAGAAAAGAAAGAAAGGAGGAAGCAGTAAGTCTTGTTACAAAACATTAACTTTTCAGGACGAGATGTGGTAGCAATGGAGGATCACGTGACGTAAAAAGTCAAACATAAAAGTGTGTGTAGAAGGAGTTCTACATCAACATGCGTTTTACTCATTAGGCCGTGATACACTGGCAAAATTGGACTTCAATAGAATTAATAAGCACGGGCGAATTCAAACAAACGTCAAAACTTTAAAGGGGCGCATTGTCAGTGATAAGAAAGAGAAAAGATATTGCCAGACCACTTTTCTGTAAAAACTTTCCTTGGGACGCCTCGGTGACCCCCATTAAATCCCTGACCCTTCATAGATAAAGTTGAGGCCCAGTGCCTCTCAGGGCTGTAATTTATGTGGCAGAGAAAGGTCCAACAAGCCTTGGTAATCTTTAAAACAGTATCGTCATGGCCATGGAATGGGTTGTGTATGTTGGAACTTGTGAAGATACACTACAAGATTGTATCGACAAAGCATCTTAACGCACTACCAAATTATTATAAGCCATTTGAGCAAAACAGTGACTGCAAAAAATGACTTCATTAGCCTGGGTTACTGCAGGAACCAGGGCAAAATGAATTCATTTGCATATTTAGTCACAACAATTTGGATTTCGTGGCAGAGAACCACTTAGAGTGTGATTAAGAGCTTTCACTGCTGCTTTAAGGAATCAAAAAATTACATTCTTTTCCCACCACATTCACATTGCACGCCGGCCTAATTGTCACAGGGACACATTATACTGATAAGTTGCGGTGCATTTCAGCCCAGCGTCATTTTTTCCCCGCATCATCTAGGAGGCGCCACACGACTGTGGAGCCGTCCAAATTATCACCAAACCGCGACTTGACCTTCCTCCCGACTGGAGGAACTCAGACTTGTAACACAGACCAGGTGCGCATTCCAGACTGATAAGAAGTAAAAGTGTTTGAGAACCAAGGTCGCAGCCTGAAATCAAACTGACTTTTATGCGATGGGAGTACTAACATTGTGATACCAACGGATAAGAGATTGTTAGGATAAGCAGGAAGAGCGTAGGCGGGTGTGAGCTAATTAAAATTTGGGGTTTCCCATCTTGTATGAGTTGTATGGTTACAATGTGGACTGACAGTCAAGATAAATGTTCATGCGTTCTGTCGACATTGGGCTTTAAAAACCACAACAGGAAAAGAAAAGTTGTGCATAAAGCACGTCTAAAATAGTTATTTGTGAACGCAAAATTCACTTAACAGAAAATGACACAATTACAATTGGAAACTGCCTCGCCTTTATATCGACACAGCGCAGCTAAAAGGGAAAATGAACACACCCCCACACGCACACACACGCAGAAAATCAACTTGACAATTTGATCCCACGCCAGGGAAAAAGGTACCAGTAATTGAACGCACACATTGGGAGAACAAAGGTGCAAACATTGCTGAGGACAGGATCAGCAAATTGGCAGATGGCAAATCCTGGCTGCCTAATTCATTGATTGGAAAAGTAATAAGAGTGACACAAGAGCATAACTATGTGTCAAGAGAGGGGTAGTATGATATGAAATTGTTCCCACATACAGACTTTTCAACAAAAAACTTTTTTTTAGACAGTGTTATTTGTTTGAGATGCAATATTGTTTGGTTGTAATTCATATGTTTTCAAAATGGATTAAGTTGTTTCCGACAACATATGTTGATGCTAAAACAGTTGGAAAAAGTGTTGTGTAATCAAATTGTCAGGTTCAATCACCTAAGCATTCACTGAACATAGGCTAAATGAATGGAAGGAAGACAAGAGTTGATCTTTTACTCGCGAGGAGAACGAACGGAGGTGTGCTCAGTTACATCTCCAAATTCGTTCTGGAGCACACTCCGCCGAGCCCTCTATTTTATTAGGGAAGTCCCTAACAATACAATGTATTTGCACTAAGGGATGAAGGGGGGAGCACCAGCAGGAACATGTAAACATCTCAGACACAAGAGGAAAGACAGACATCAATGGCAGTCATCCACTGATTGAAAAGGCAGATATGCCCTTTTAGTGCTCTGGTACTAAAGTCTCAGTCCTTTTGTTTCAGAGGTGTGTCTCAGCACACCTCCTTTGATGTTGCAGACGTTGATCCAGTCTTCAGGCATCCGCTTCTCTGTGAAGTCTTCTCATCCATATGGTCAAACATGGGTCACGCTGTGGAACAATTCTTTTGCAATACTAATAGAGTAAAATATGGGATAAAATACATCTTCAACCTAACACAAATTATCCTGACATTTGGAATTTCAAGAAGTGATTTGAAGTGAAAATTATGCATTTTGTGAATGATGTTGTAACAAGTGGGACAGTTGTTGCAAAATTGACTCAAAGCGTCATTGTGCATACAGTCTGCAGGACTTGACAATGAGGGAAAAAAAGGAGACAATGACCAGACTGTGTTTCAATCACAACAATGAGGATAGTGCCAGCCGAAGTTAGGACACTATCCCCTATCGACTCTCAGGTTCATCAGAACCACCAGCGACTGGCACATCAGTCCCAGTCCACATGGGAAACATGTTTTGACCAAAAAGAAAAAAAAAAAAAAAGACGCAATTACTGGTCAGTGTGTTCTGATCCACAGAGAAATCACGTCCGTGTGGGAGACCAACTCTTCTTCAAGGTGCTGAAACGACTTCGTTGGGACAAGTGAATGCTGAGATGGCCCTCGCCAGATGATTGCAGTGACCCCGACGGCAGCAAAGGTCGCGGGGCGTGGCAGCTGGATCCACCAGTTGCAGTACAAGCTTCTCCGGTTTCCAGCTAAAGGCCGAGCAACGCGAATCCCTCGAACAGGAGCCCACCTGAGTCACAATATCGGACCACACGCACATCGGAACCGCACAACCAGCCACAGATACGAATGTTGAAGCCACAGAACAAAAAGATTAGATATTGTTTGGAAATTAATGACGTACATAAAGAATTTTAGCCTTGATTGGAGAACATTACTGCATTTACATTTTTAATAAAATGAAACAATTATTGATGTTATGACCACTACGAAGAATTTGAAAGACAATATATCGGGATAATTATGGTTTTCATTTTTGTTATGTGTAGTCTGTTCATGTTGCATTATTCTTATGACAAAGATGATTATTAACTGCATGTTTGTTGCCCAAATGTACCATTACAACCTGATTGATGTTGAGAATGACGAATTCGAACTGGACAATGACAAACTCGAACTGGACACTGAAACCTAAATAACACATGGACCCTTTTGCCCCTGCCCCCACACATGCACACACATACACCACACACGAAGATCCGGGAGGTAAAGACGGCTGTCCCCTCCTACAACGAGGCAAGGGCCTCCATCAAGTCGCCGCAGAGACAAGCTCTGCGTGGAGACAAACTCTGCGTGGAGACAGTTTTGTTATTTTTCACTAGGTATATTGAAGTTTTTTTATGTTTTATTCCCAAGTGACCAACATACCATGAGAATCTCGTTCCACGCCGGAAGGGAGGAGGGGAATTTTGTCCCTACTGAGGGTTTTCGCCCCTCCACGGATGACCACACTGTTGTATGATTTCATTATGATGATCTGTCTTAAAGCCGTAAGGACATGATTTAAACCCACAAACGGGTGAATGTGAGATGGGATGAGGATATGTAAATAGTTTGTGTATTTCTAATCATGTTTTTATACACTATTTGTATCAGTTATAATTGCGCACACACACAGACACTCACATTATTGCTTTAGCACACACGCGCACAACTGGAACACACGCACACACTTTAGTTTCGAATTCCTGACTGACTACTGTGGTTGATTGCTTCCTGCCTGCCTGCTAGAATTTCAGACAGACCTCCATTGTCTGCTTAGGTTGCTGATAAAAGACCGAACGGGTGGTAGAGAGTGAGAGAGAGTGCGCGAGATTGAACTGGCAAGACGCCTGCTTCACCTCCTGACTTCCTCTCCCATTCGCGAATGGTCAAAAACAAAACTCTAACTGGTTTGGTCTGGATTTATGCCACCTTCAGTCTAAAAATGGCGTCAGGACGTTTTAAACCTGACAGTTGCCTTGAGATCTCCGAGCTCGAACTGCCCTATTCCCACCTTGATCACAAGCTCCCATGAACCACTTGGACAGGGTTGCCTGTGTCCTTCTCGTTGATGTCCTTTGTGGCTCCATTCCTTTTCAGTGCTCCTAAAACAAAAAAGACAAGAAGCCAACTTAGTAAAGCTATTTAATGATTGTGAAACCTTATGGGACATGCTGAAATGTCTTCACACCACAATCCCTTAAAAAAAAAATTAAAAAAAAAATATATTACCGTATAGAACATCAGAAAAAGGCAGGTCTCGGCGCTTGTTCTTGCTACGATGTCCAAAGAGATTGTACTTCAGAGACAGAGGATTTGTCATGATGAACGCCATCATTGTTCTGACACTATCGTCCAATCCACCAATACCTGCAACCATTATAACATGGGTGTCACTCGATCCAGATAATCATCACACACTTAAAAATATTTTGGCAGTTAAACTGGGTATGATAAACGTCACAGGAAAGGAATTGTCGATTAAGTGAACAGCTTCGGTAACGCCATATACACTCAAAGGGCAAGAGCCCAACATTCTACCAAAATGATTATGATTAGGGAGGTAACGATTCACTCAAGCCCCGATTCGATTTTTGATTTTCAGTTCCCGATTTCGATTCGATATTTTAATTGTTTTAAGTTGCTGCCACGTTTGTCTCTGTGCGCTCGTGTGATGCTGCAGCGATCCACAAACAAAATATGTCTATACGTCTTGTGCATTTTGAATGGAACCAAAAAACAATACACGATGCCAAATTGTACTATTATTATGAAACTGCCTATGAGTAGTAAAAGAAATACTTGTAAAAATATTTCACATTTTTAGAGCCCCAATACATTCTTTTAAATATAGAAGGGACTGAAATCATGTGAAAATTGAGTCTTTTTCTCAGTTTCCGACTTGGGGTGAACACATTCGGCTTATCATAGTTGCAGTTGACCATCTTGAACTCTGAAGTCTTTCAACTCGGCCTTCCGAATCAGGGTTTTAGAGGTGGGGCTATTTAGTGATACAGTAGGATGGTTTGATCTCTGTCGCTCCAGAATCAGGAATGTACTGGGACTGGGGTTCCTACTTGGGTTTAGGGTACCTAATTTTATATTTCAAGAAATTAAATAATTATTTATAATTTTGAAGATAATACATTAAAATTTCATCATTTTCATACCTGCATTAGATCCTGCAGTAGACTCACAGACTCAACACGTTGGACGTACTCAAGGACCTTCTGCAGCGCCTCTCTTGGTTAGGAAGCTTTTTCTCTGTGACAATCCATGGGGAGGTGTAGATGGTACTTCGTCATCACAGGCTTCAGACTCGTCACTTGAGAAAACATCCCTGCAATGGATGCATAGACACTTGGGCATGAATGTCATTTAACAACAAAAGCTAGAACAAAAAGCTTTGCATTTAAAAGAATACATCTGTGATGGGGAAGCCAGGTTAAAGTGTTAATTTTATAATTATGTAATTAGCTGCAGGTTAGTCTAGTGAAGGTGTAATCACTTCTATTTTGGAGCATAGCTTTTGCTCTGTCCAATCATTGCCTCACCTGCTGAAACCCACATTCGGGTATTTTACAAACCAAAAACTTAAATACCTGTACAGCTCTCATTTTTAACTTATTTTCTCTAACCTTTACCCACAAAATTTGAATATTCAAAATAAAAGTACACAAAGAAGTCACAATTTTTCCACATTAGTTACTTACGTAGTTCCTCTCAAATGCAGCTCAACACTGCATTGAATTAGAGCTTGATAAGCCTACACACAAAACATACAAAGCACATTGTGGCATGATTCTGAATGAGCCAATCTAGCATTTCAACATCTGTTCAACTGTTGGAATTTTAACTATTATCTGACTCTATTAACCAACATTCATCCAACAATTATGCGCGCTCGTTTTGGACACTGCATTGAATTAGAGCTTGATAAACCCACACACAAAACATACAAAGCACATTGTGGCATGATTCTGAATGAGCCAATCTAGCATTTCAATATCTGTTCAACTTTCATCTTGAATTTCTATTATTTAAATAACAGGCAACATTCAACAGTTAATATGTTTTGCTTTACTTACCCAAATCAAACACATCACAAAAAAGCCTTAAATGAGCTAGTGGAGTAGATTGTATTAATTTGAGTGAAAGCTTAAGTCTTTTGGAGAATTTTGGAGAGAGATCGAGGGACACTGTGTTTAGCGTCGTAGGCCCAATGCTAACAATATGTAGCTCGTTGTAAAGGTCCTCATAAAAATAAATAAAACACACAACGCTTATCAGTATTATTAAAAGGGTGATTATAATGTACTTAAGTTTTCCCCAAAATAATTCGATTACGTACGTTGTTGATATACCCTCTGTGTTCTCGTCACTTATCATTTTAGCATACTGTGTTTTAGCTAACGCACCAAGCAGTTTTCCAACACAGGCAACCTTGAAAAATTACAAAACACATTGTAAAGTAAGTCTAAAAAATGAGAGCCAGACATTTACCCAAGATTAATTAATTAATTCAATTATCGTTCGGGACTCACCGTGCTTTCAGCTCTTCTGCCGCACCTCAAAGACCGCGTAGCTTGCATTCGCTCCTTTTCTCACAGTTTGAATATGCTGCCTTCAAAAGAATCTGTAATTTTGACAACTCCAACTTGAATCTACAAAAATCAAGCAATAAGGTAGAAATAACTTCAAATATACTTTGAATAAAGATCTTTCACAGCATACAGAATTAATAAAATAACATTAATTAATAATGTTGATTTTGTTTATTTAAAAAAAAGTAACTGTGTTGACTGTTGGATGTGGCTGACAATGCTGGACCTGCCTTGTCAAATAGTTCATAGATGACAATCTTAGCTGTCTGGTATATTATAAAATGTTATCTTGTCCCTTAAGGGTTATTAAGTCACAGTTGGGGGTACATGTAAATTCACAAAATATAACGTCCAGCCTTGTTAAATTTAGCATAGATAAATACATGAATTTAATTTTAATTTTAATAAATCAATCAATCCTCTGTACTGCTTCTTGTCCTCACAAGGGTCCCCGGGAGTGCTGGAGCCTATCCCAGCTGTCTTCGGGCAGTCGACAGGGTACACCCTGAACTGGTTGCCAGTCAATCGCAGGGCACACAGAGACAAGCAACCATCCGCTCTCACACTCAGACCTTGGACCAGTGACCAATCAACCTATCATGGATGTTTTTGGAAAGTGGGAGGAAACCGGCGAAAACCCTAGCAGGCACAGGGAGAACCTTGCACTTCTGTACTGTGATGCGGACTTGCTAACCAGTCCGCCACCGTGCCGCTTGTTCTAAAGAGTCCCAGAAAATAAAAACACCCGTCCCTTAGTCAAAAGCGGAAAAAGTCCAACAACAACCCGACCATAATTTGCATTGTTCCATAAGTTAAATCAATGTCAAACCTAATAAAAGCTGACTTCTGGTCCTCAAAAATCCTACACTTATTTTCGTCCTTTCACAATCTCGCAGCATAGGCTCCATGGCCATGTCTCTATCGTTTTGGCATCCATTGAATAGTTCTACTGAGAATAGTCTTCAGGGTGGTTACTATTAGCATAGCATGCATTAAATATCAAAAAGGCTCCAGAACAAATTTTCAAACCCATGCCCGCTTAGCTCATCTATAACCCATACAGGACCCAGACATGGTTGACCAGCTCTAACCTATGCACACTTATCCCACACATAACCCAAACAGGACCGATAAATGGTGACCACTTCTAACCCATGCCCACTTAGCCCACACATAACCCAAATAGGACCCAGACATGGTTGACCAGCTCTAACCCATGCCCACTTGGCCCATATACAGCCCATATGAGACCCTCACATGGTTGACCAGTTCTAACCCATGCCCACTTAGCCCACACATAACCCAAATAGGACCTATAAATGGTTTCAGTAGTAGATTCAGTAGTTTTTATCATTACAGCATTTTCCCCTCTGTATAATGGACAGACATTAGGAGTGTTTCCTTACACTTAGATACGTTTATACTGTGTATATTTGCATGCTTTTTATGAATGTCTGCTGCTAATGTTATACATTAACGGCTACATTACGCCGCCGACTCTGTGTGAGCTATATCTTTGCTGCTGTAACACCTCAAATTTCCCCATTGTGGGACTAATAAAGGACATCTTTATCTTTATCTTTACCAGTTCTAACCCATGCCCACTTAGCCCATACACAACCCGTATTGCACCCACAACATTTGCCCAGTTTAAGCCCATGCCCACCAATCCCAGATGGCGCCCACATGGAACCCTGTACCATTGCCCACTTCTAGCCCATTCCCACTTGGTACCCAGGAATCCCGCATTTACCCCATTTGGGGCCCAGTTGGACATGTTGGCTGGGTACAGTACTTTTATTCTTGCAGTATTTTTATCATTGCAGTATTTTCAATCATTCAGTATTTTTTTTTATCATTGCAGCATTTTTATTTATTTCCCCTCTGAACCATAGACAGGCATTAGGAGTGTTTCCTTACACTTGTATATGTTGTGGGCTGTAAGTGTGTATATACATGGGGATCTGTGTATATACGTATATACTGTGTATATTTGCATGCTTTTTATGAATGCCTGCTGCCAATGTTATACATTAACGGCTACATTACGTCGGTGCCACTGTGTGATGTATATCTTTGCTGCTGTAACACTGCAAATGTCCCCGTTATGGGACAATTAAAAGACATCTTTATCTTTAGAAATTGAAGATTCACTTGCGAGGCCATTTTCAACACGGACCTTTCAAGAGAAGCTATATCGTCCAACACTCGGTCAGTGCTGTCTAAGTGCTTTTCTGTATATTGTTTGTCCACCCGTGGTGTCATAAATTATGGTATTATGAGGGGGATTTATTCAAGTAGGACTAAGTAGGACTTCATTGAAGGCCCAGGTGTGAAATGCATGGCCCTCCACTGGTTCAAATAATATCTAAAACTAAATTACCAGTTACATGTGCAATTTCAATATTCAACAATTATCTCAACAAAAAAGGACAATCTGAATTTTTTTTAAATGCACAATAAAACAGAAAAGCCATTTCCGGGTATTTTACAATTCAGTCTTCATTGGGGAAAAAACATTCAACAATTTGCTTTTCTTATTTAATACATAGTTCAGCACAGCAGGTGGCGGACAAGCACCTTAAAACGTCATTCGCCTACACAAGGAAGAAGAACATGCCCGAGGCGCTCCCGTGTCCTCGTCTTTCGGTCAACCTGAGAATAATGTTCTTGAGGATTAAAGTTTATAAATGTAAGTATGATGTGATTTTTTATTTTATTTTATGTTGTTGAACAGTGTTTTTGTTTATTTTATAATTTCGTCATTAAAAGGCTGTGGCGGTTGGAGAGTCAGCTTCGTGTTAGGGCGTGTTAAAGATCCCGATACCCACACTACACCCTCATTGAAGTATATACGAGTAAAATTATTCGAGCGCGCAGCCAAAGTATATTGTCCACAATTATTTGCGGACTTAACCAAAATCCCATTGAACTGGCGATGTTCGGTGGAATTCTTGTGCCCATGCTGAAAAAAATTCTCTTCAAATGTACATATCAAATTATGACATTATGATAAACAGTTGCATGTGTGCAATTTCGGTCACTCTTTTAAAGTCACCTACGTGTTTTGTCCGAGTGCAGCTAGCGTACTTAGCGACCTTGTGTGCATGCGCCGCAGATTGTGAGAGCGCCTCAAATAGTACAAATGAAGCTATAGCTTGTTCCGGTGGGTCCCAAGCCAGGGTTTTTTCTTAACTACCACATTACTTAAGTTTTAATATCACTCTCAACGTCAAAATTGTTACAAATAAATACATAATGATAACGTGCCGCCAAGCTCGATGACATAGGAGGCGGAAGTTGGTGTCGTCACACGCATTGTCCCAATTTTGCAATATCGGTACGCTTGGAACCTGTGCTCTGCAACACCCCATGTACACGTCAACGAGGAACGTATGGTGTAGAGTGTTTATTGCGATTGGGCCATTCTTTGTCACGGTCTTCTCTCTGACAAATTGGCATATTTAGCAGCCAAAATATAATGAGCCGTTGCTGTGATAGTAGTTGCAGCCCAAGGTTATTTTAGTAAACGAAAATGAACTCAAAACTTGAATAGAAAAAAATAAAATTCGATAATGAAAAAAATACAGTGAACCCTCGGTTATCGCGGTTAATGGGGACCGAGACCACCCGCGAAAACTGAAAATCCGCGAAGTAGCGGCGCACCTTCAAAAATGCTTAAAAAAAAAAAGTGCGAAGTAGTGGTGCACCTTCAAAAATGCTTAAAAAAAAAATAATAATAAATATGTATATATATATATATATATATATATATATGTATATATAAATATATATATACACGGGTAGAGAGAGAGAGAGTGAAATTCATGCTATAACAAAAAAAAAAATTATTATTAAAACTTATTATTTTTTTATTCCCCAGCCATTATTTTTGTATTTATTCAATTACTTCTTTTTGTATTTTTTTAATTACTTCGACCTTTACCTGCTGGTACGCCGTCCGGTGTGCCCTGTGAAATGAAAGGTGGCATTCTTCATTTATTTTTTTTATTCATTTATTCATTCATAACTGACAGCCTCGCGCTCCGCTCGTGCTCGGGCGGAAGAGGTGCTCCTCTTCGGCTTAATTGTCATGCACCTGCTCCCCCGAAGCGTGTCTCCGTTCGGTTGAACTCGGTTTCATTTCGCCCCGCCCGTGCCCGGGGAAGGTGCTTCTCTTCGGCTTAACTGTGACGCGAGCATGCCCTCCTCCTCCGGAGCTTCCATTCGGTTAAACTTAGGGGCCGCTTGACACCGCCCGTGCCCGGGGAAGGTGCTCCTCTTCGGCTTAACTGCCACGCACGCCGGCCGGCCTCCTCCGGAGCTCTCGTACGCTCCCGAACAGAGCGAAATGTCGCCCCGCTAGTGCCCGGGCGGAAGTTGTTCCTCTTCGGCTTAACTGCCACGCACGCTGGCCGGAGCTCTGGTACGGTCCGAACCGCGCGAAACGTCGCCCCAAATCGTGCCCGGGGGAACGTGCTCTTCTTCGTCCTCTCTCCTCTTCGCCCACGCTCTTCTTCGGCGCATGCCGGCCGTCTTACAGCTCCAGCGCCCCGTCGTGCCGCTCGGCGAAACTACAATGCCCCCGAATATTTTTTAGACCCGCGAAGCACTGAACCCGCGAAAGGTGAACCGCGAAGTAGCGAGGGTTCACTGTAAAATGAAAATGCTCTTTCAAAAATTAAAACTATCTAAAACTAGTGATGGCAAAATGAAGCCCCATAAAGCAGCCAAGCCCTGCAGGGAAATACTTCACACACGAATGGGCTTCGAGATGCTTCATTTTTCTTGACTACGCCATCCCGTGGACAGAAAAATGTATAACATGCTTGGTGCATGCAATAAAATGGTGAGCTGTAAATCATGCTCTGCTTACCAAACAATATGTATTTGAAGAGTGATTTTAATTGTTCTGTTTTACTTTGTCTTCTCACTTCTCCAATATTCAGACAGCTCCGCAGAGACCAACGTTTCACCCCCACACTGATATAAAATGGACCCAACCGTTTGGGTCTCTTTCCAAATTTGGTACCAAAGCCTCCCCCACAGTGCGGCAGCTATCTTGAATTGGCCCGTTCCCAGAGAGTTTTACTTCATTCAGTGTCATTCAGTATTATTCAAAATCTTTCAGTGTCATTCCAAATCATTCAATGTCATTCACGATCTTTCCACATCCTTCCACCTTCCATCGTTCAGTGTCATTCCACATTCTCTTTGATATATAACATAACATAACAATAACATAATCCTGGGTCAGCAGACACCTAATTAATGTGTTAATACATGATACATTTTTATATAAGCAACACTTATGATTGTAACGTATTTTTAATTCTTTCTAGGCGGGAACTGTCCGAACAAAAAATTCATGCAATTTGTAATTATACACTTTGTCATACAAAAAGTCACTCAGGGCAAGAGAAAAAGAATTGTCACTTGCCCAAGTTGGGCAAGTAATTTGGCCACTCGGGCAAGGCAAATTTTAGTGGCACTTGCCCTATGGGGAAGCAGTTTTTAAAGTTAATTTCGAACCCTGTGATGGTGTCTTGTGACCAGTCTTAATCAGCTGATGTTCCATGAAGGCGTGCCTTACCTGTCACAAGAATGAAGGCAAGTCACGCCCCCCGCTGTCCGTTCACTCCGCCAAGATGCTGCTCCAGGTGGTAGAGAGGATGAAGGCTCCCTTGTCTCTGTTCATGGTTTTTATGCCTCGCTTGCAGATCTCAATTGCTTCTTTGATCCAGCGCTGTAGTTTGTTCTCTCCGGTGCGGATGACCCTGCCCTTCTCCCAGTCCATGATGTGGTTTTCCCTTTTGCAGTGGTCAGTGATTGCTGATTTGTAATGTTCATGTTGTGCTTGTTCTTTTACTGCTCTGATTTTTTAATTTTTTTGACAGGTAAGTCACACCCTCATGGAACATCAGCTGATAAAGACGGGTCTCAAGACACCATCATGCGACACTCTGAAGAAGGCGAAAGACTCGCCGAAACATGTCAGGTAAAAAATTAACCTAAAACATAATTGTCTGCTTTTAATGAATCAGTCAAATATCAATAATAAGAAGACAAAATGAACCTAATACAAATAAATGAATGCTTAATAACTCCCCTGGACATGCTCCTAAAAATCCAAACCTTCACCTGTAAATAAAACGTCCCGACCTGAAGACATCTTAATGTTATTATTTTGTTATACACACAGCGCCGCCAAGTGGAATCAAAAATTTGTTTTTATTTTAATTTTCACGTACTGCACGGTGCCCTTTTGACGAATCCGACTGAAAATTAGTCAGAAAAGACTCACTTACTCTCTGCCGAATTTTGTGACGTTTTGGCAAAAGGCGTGGCTATTACGGTGCTGAAAAGTCCGATTGTACTCTGTGGCAACAAAAGCTCCGGCAACATTACTCAGATGATACTATCTTCTCGAAGTTGTACACATTTGAGGATACTTCAGCCCTGAAGACATCCACCAACTTATTTTTCATCGTAGTAGTAGCGCCACCAACTGGTAAAAGCTAATACAAGTTATTTTTTTGGATGTTTTTCTCCGTGCAACTCAACAAGGTCGCCCTCATATATGCTCGGATGACTGTTTCGGCCATGAGGATGTCACAATACGAAATTCATCCTTTTTCGTGAAAAGTTGTGGGAGTGGCATTGCACTGTTCGGCAATAAAACAACGCTGATTATGAGGTTCTAAATATGAACGACAACTCGTGAAACTTTACACACACATCAGGCAGAGCAAATTTATCAATATTTTATACGTTAGTTGTGCAGCTATTTTGAAATGGCTCGCCATGGCCCTCGAGAAATGTTAAAAAAAGCAGCCCTGGTTGAGTGTTTCACCTCGCTTTTTGTAAATTTTATGGAGTACAGTGAACCCTCGGTTATCGCGGTTAATGGGGACCGAGACCACCCGCGAAAACTGAAAATCCGCGAAGTAGCGGCGCACCTTCAAAAATGCTTAAAAAAAAATACAATATATATAATAAATATATAAATATATATATACGGGGAGAGAGAGAGAGAGTGAAATTGATGTTATAACAAAAAAACCAAATTATTATTAAAACGTATTATTTTTTTATTCCCCAGCCATTCTTTTTGTATTTATTTAATTACTCAGACTTTTACCTGCTGGTACGCCGTCTGGTGTGCCCTGTGAAATGAAAGGTGCCATTCTTTCTTTCTTTATTTATTTATTCATTTATTCATTCATAACTGACAGCTTCGCGCTCCGCTCGTTCCCGGGCGGAAGAGGTGCTCCAATTCGGCTTAACTGTGACACACGCCCACCCTCCTCCCCCGGAGCTTCCATTCGGTTAAACTTAGGGGCCGCTTGGCACCGCCCGTGCCCGGGGAAGGTGCTCCTCTTCGGCTTACTGTGACGCGAGCATGCCCTCCTCCTCCGGAGCTTCCATTCGGTTAAACTTAGGGGCCGCTTGGAACCGCCCGTGGCCGGGGAAGGTGCTCCTCTTCGGCTTACTGTGACGCGAGCATGCCCTCCTCCTCCGGAGCTTCCATTCGGTTAAACTTAGGGGCCGCTTGGAACCGCCCGTGCCCGGGGAAGGTGCTCCTTTTCGGCTTACTGTGACGCGAGCATGCCCTCCTCCTCCGGAGCTTCCATTCGGTTAAACTTAGGGGCCGCTTGGCACCGCCCGTGCCCGGGGAAGGTGCTCCTCTACGGCTTAACTGCCACGCACGCCGGCCGGAGCTCTGGTACTGTCCGAACCGCGCGAAACGTCGCCACCGATCGTGTCCGGGGGAACGTGCTCTTCTTCGTCCACTCTCCTCTTCGCCCACGCTCTTCTTTGGCGCACGCCGGCCGTCTAACCGCTCCAGCGCCCCGTCGTGCCGCTCGGCGAAACTACAATGCCCCCGAATATTTTTTAGACCCGCGAAGCACTGAACCCGCGAAAGGTGAACCGCCAAGTAGCGAGGGTTCACTGTATGTATAAGACCAAGACCTACAAAAAAGACTCTTGGAGCAATGAGCTAGGTTTTACAGGAAGTCGGCCATTTTGAATTTACTTAAAAGGGGGCGGGTCACCACAATGGACTTTGTGTAGAAATTATTATTGGGGCCCGAGCAGCGACCGCGGCGAGGTCCCTATTGTTTTTGTAGAAATTATTATTAGGGCCCGAGCAGCGACCGCTACGAGGTCCCCATTGTTTTTGTGGAAATTATTATTATTATTATTATTAGGGCCCGAGCAGTGACCTGTTTATTTTTTTTAAGCATTTTTGAAGGTGCGCCGCTACTTCGCGGATTTTCAGTTTTCGCGGGTGGTCTCGGTCCCCGTTAACCGCGATAACCGAGGGTTCACTGTACTCCATAAAATTTACAAAAAGCGAGGTGAAACACTCAACCAGAGCTGCTTTTTTTAACATTTCTCGAGGGCCATGGCGAGCCATTTAAAAAAAGCTGCACAACTAACGTATAAAATATTGATAAATTTGCTCGGCCTGATGTGTGTGTAAAGTTTTACAAGTTGTCGTTCATATTTAGAACCTCATAATCAGCTTTGTTTTATTGCCGAACAGTGCAATGCCACTCCCACAACTTTTCATGAAAAAGGACGAATTTCGTATTGTGACATCCTCATGGCCGAAACAGTCATCCGAGCATATATGAGGGCGACCTTGTTGAGTTGCACGGAGAAAAACATCCAAGAAAATAACTTGTATTAGCTTTTACCAGTTGGTGGCGCTACTACTACGATGTAAAATAAGTTGGTAGATGTCTTCAGGGCAGAAGTATCCTCAAATGTGTACAACTTCGAGAAGATAGGATCATCTGAGTCATGTTGCCGGAGCTTTTGTTGCCACAGAGTACAATCGGACTTTTCAGCACCTTAATAGCCACGCCTTTTGCCAAAACGTCACAAAATTCGGCAGAGAGTAAGATCATTGTCTTGAATCTTTTCTGACTCATTTTCAGTCGGATTCGTCAAAAGGGCACCGTGCAGTACGTGAAAATTAAAATAAAAACAAATTTTTGATTCCACTTGGCGGCACTGTGTGTATAACAAAATAATAACATTAAGATGTCTTCAGGTCGGGACGTTTTATTTACAGGTGAAGGTTTGGATTTTTAGGAGCATGTGCAGGGGAGTTATTAAGCATTCATTTATTTGTATTAGGTTCATTTTGTCTTCTTATTATTGATATTTGACTGATTCATTAAAAGCAGACAATTATGTTTTAGGTTAATTTTTTACCTGACATGTTTCGGCGAGTCTTTCGCCTTCTTCAGAGTGTCGCATGATGGTGTCTTGAGCTGATGTTCCATGAGGGTGTGACTTACCTGTCAAAAAAATGAAAAAATCAGAGCAGTAAAAGAACAAGCACAACATGAACATTACAAATCAGCAATCACTGACCACTGCAAAAGGGAAAACCACATCATGGACCGGGAGAAGGGCAGGGTCATCCGCACAGAAGAGAACAAACAACAGCGCTGGATCAGAGAGGCCATTGAGATCTGCAAGCGAGGCATAAAAACCATGAACAGAGACAAGGGAGCCTTCATCCTCTCTACCACCTGGACCAGCATCTTGGCGGAGTGAACGGACAGCGGGGGGCGTGACTTGCCTTCATTCTTGTGACAGGTAAGTCACGCCCTCATGGAACATCAGCTGATAAAGACGGGTCACAAGACAGCATCATGTGACACTCTGAAGAAGGCGAAAGACTTTCGTATTGTGACATGCTCAAGGCCTAAACACTCATCCGAGCAA
Organism: Idiotropiscis lumnitzeri; assembly: GCF_059441095.1. NCBI lineage: Eukaryota > Metazoa > Chordata > Actinopteri > Syngnathiformes > Syngnathidae > Idiotropiscis > Idiotropiscis lumnitzeri. The sequence continues at coordinate 52,454 of NW_028283734.1, read as the reverse complement.
ATATAAGGTAGATTTTGTTCACCTGCCCGGAGAAAAACATCAACGAAAATAATTTGTATTTGTTTTAACCAGTTGGTGGCACTACCACTGCGATCAAAAATAAGTTGGCAGCCGTCTTCAGGGCCTGAATATCCTCAAATGTGAAAGATTTCCAGAAGATGGATCATCTGAATCATTTTGCAGGAACTTTTGTTGCCACGGAGAATGATCAGACTCTGCGGCACCGTAATAGCCACGCCCTTTGAAGGAAAGTCGTAAAAATAGGGATAGAGTAAGATCAATGTCTTGAGTCTTTTCTAGCCAATTTTCAATCGGATTCGTTAAAAGGGCACCGTGCAGTACGTCAAAATGTAAAAATTGATATTGATTGGCGCAAGGTGTATAACTGAATATAAACATATAGATGTCTTCAGATACCGACTCTTTATGTACATGTGAAGTTTTGGATTTTTAGCAGCATGTGCAGGAGAGTTATTAAGCATTTTGTCCATTGCGGCGAAGGAAATCTTAAGTGAAAACTTTGAAGCCCCGCCCCCGTCATATAGTATTTCGGAAACAAAAAATTTTAGCCCCAGTGTTTGTCCCAGGTCTTAAGATGCTCCAGACAGAACTTTAAGGCAATCAGATGAAGCCTTTAGGATCAGGGTGCAAAAGAATGACCCCTGTAAAAATGCAAAAAAGGGCAAAAGTCGGACTTTCAAAAATTCATAACTCACTTCCTGTTCATATTAGACGTTACAAAATATAAAATTTTTCGCCATGCCCGATGAGACTGCCAAGTTTGGTGAGTTTTTGTGCATGTTTCGGGGGTCAAAAATGCGATCGAACAATCGGAAAAATAATGATAATACTAATTTCTACAAAAACAATAGGGACTTCGCAGCGGTCGCTGCTCAGGCCCTAATAATAATAATAATAATAATAATAATAAAAGTAATAATATTTTCGACAAAAACAATAGGGACCTCGCCGCGGTCGCTGCTCGGGCCCCAATAATAATTTCTACACAAAGTCCATTGTGGTGACCCGCCCCCTTTTAAGTAAATTCAAAATGGCCGACTTCCTGTAAAACCTAGCTCATTGCTCCAAGAGACTTTTTTGTAGGTCTTGGTCTTATACATACAGTGAACCCTCGCTACTTCGCGGTTCACCTTTCGCGGGTTCAGTGCTTCGCGGGTCTAAAAAATATTCGGGGGCATTGTAGTTTCGCCAAGCGGCACGACGGGGCGCTGGAGCGGTTAGACGGCCGGCGTGCGCCGAAGAAGAGCGTGGGCGAAGAGGAGAGTGGACGAAGAAGAGCACGTTCCCCCGGACACGATCGGTGGCGACGTTTCGCGCGGTTCGGACCGTACCAGAGCTCCGGCCGGCGTGCGTGGCAGTTAAGCCGTAGAGGAGCACCTTCCCCGGGCACGGGCGGTGCCAAGCGGCCCCTAAGTTTAACCGAATGGAAGCTCCGGAGGAGGAGGGCATGTTCGCGTCACAGTAAGCCGAAGAGGAGCACCTTCCCCGGGCACGGGCGGTTCCAAGCGGCCCCTAAGTTTAACCGAATGGAAGCTCCGGAGGAGGAGGGCATGCTCGCGTCACAGTAAGCCGAAGAGAAGCACCTTCCCCGGGCACGGGCGGTTCCAAGCGGCCCCTAAGTTTAACCGAATGGAAGCTCCGGAGGAGGAGGGCATGCTCGCGTCACAGTAAGCCGAAGAGGAGCACCTTCCCCGGGCACGGCGGTGCCAAGCGGCCCCTAAGTTTAACCGAATGGAAGCTCCGGGGGAGGAGGGCGGGCGTGTGTCACAGTTAAGCCGAATTGGAGCACCTCTTCTGCCCGGGCACGAGCGGAGCGCGAGGCTGTCAGTTATGAATGAATAAATGAATAAATAAATAAAGAATGCCACCTTTCATTTCACAGGGCACACCGGACGGCGTACCAGCAGGTAAAAGTCGGAGTAATTAAATAAATACAAAAAGAATGGCTGGGGAATAAAAAAATAATACGTTTTAATAATAATTTGGTTTTTTTGTTATAACATGAATTTCACTCTCTCTCTCCCCGTATATATATATATATATATCTATATATATATATATATATATATATATATATATATATATATTTATATATTTATTATATATATTGTATATTTTTTTTAAGCATTTTTGAAGGTGCGCCGCTACTTCGCGGATTTTCAGTTTTTGCGGGTGGTCTCGGTCCCCATTAACCGCAATAACCGAGGGTTCACTGTACTCCATAAAATTTACAAAAAGCGAGGTGAAACAGTCAACCAGGGCTGCTTTTTTGAACATTTCTCGAGGGCCATGGCGAGCCATTTCAAAAAAGCTGCACAACTAACGTATAAAATATTGATAAATTTGCTCGGCCTGATGTGTGTGTAAAGTTTCACGAGTTGTCGTTCATATTTAGAACCTCATAATTAGCGTTGTTTTATTGCCGAACAGTGCAATGCCACTCCCACAACTTTTCATGAAAAAGGACAAATTTCGTATTATGACATCCTCATGGCCGAAACAGTCATCCGAGCATATATGAGGGCGACCTTGTTGAGTTGCACGGAGAAAAACATCCAAGAAAATAACTTGTATTAGCTTTTACCAGTTGGTGGCGCTACTACTACGATGAAAAATAAGTTGGTAGATGTCTTCAGGGCTGAAGTATCCTCAAATGTGTACAACTTCGAGAAGATAGGATCATCTGAGTCATGTTGCTGGAGCTTTTGTTGCCACAGAGTACAATCGGACTTTTCAGCACCGTAATAGCCACGCCTTTTGCCAAAACGTCACAAAATTCGGCAGAGTAAGATCATTGTCTTGAATCTTTTCTGACTCATTTTCAGTCGGATTCGTCAAAAGGGCACCGTGCAGTACGTGAAAATTAAAATAAAAACAAATTTTTGATTCCACTTGGCGGCACTGTGTGTATAACAAAATAATAACATTAAGATGTCTTCAGGTCGGGACGTTTTATTTACAGGTGAAGGTTTGGATTTTTAGGAGCATGTGCAGGGGAGTTATTAAGCATTCATTTATTTGTATTAGGTTCATTTTGTCTTCTTATTATTGATATTTGACTGATTCATTAAAAGCAGACAATTATGTTTTAGGTTAATTTTTTACCTGACATGTTTCGGCGAGTCTTTCGCCTTCTTCAGAGTGTCGCATGATGGTGTCTTGAGCTGATGTTCCATGAGGGTGTGACTTACCTGTCAAAAAAATGAAAAAAATCAGAGCAGTAAAAGAACAAGCACAACATGAACATTACAAATCAGCAATCACTGACCACTGCAAAAGGGAAAACCACATCATGGACCGGGAGAAGGGCAGGGTCATCCGCACAGAAGAGAACAAACAACAGCGCTGGATCAGAGAGGCCATTGAGATCTGCAAGCGAGGCATAAAAACCATGAACAGAGACAAGGGAGCCTTCATCCTCTCTACCACCTGGACCAGCATCTTGGCGGAGTGAACGGACAGCGGGGGGCGTGACTTGCCTTCATTCTTGTGACAGGTAAGTCACGCCCTCATGGAACATCAGCTGATAAAGACGGGTCACAAGACACCATCATGTGACACTCTGAAGAAGGCGAAAGACTTTCGTATTGTGACATGCTCAAGGCCGAAACACTCATCCGAGCAAATATAAGGTAGATTTTGTTAACATGCCCGGAGAAAAACATCAACGAAAATAATTTGTATTTGTTTTAACCAGTTGGTGGCGCTACCACTGCGATCAAAAATAAGTTGGCAGCCGTCTTCAGGGCCTGAATATCCTCAAATGTGAAAAATTTCGAGAAGATGGATCATCTGAATCATTTTGCAGGAACTTTTGTTGCCACGGAGAATAATCAGACTCTGCGGCACCGTAATAGCCACGCCCTTCGAAGGAAAGTCACAAAAATAGGGATAGAGTAAGATCAATGTCTTGAGTCTTTTCTAGCCAATTTTCAATCAGATTCGTTAAAAGGGCACCGTGCAGTACGTCAAAATGTAAAAAATGATATTGATTGGCGCAAGGTGTATAACTGAATATAAACATATAGATGTCTTCAGGTACAGACTCTTTATGTACATGTGAAGTTTTGGATTTGTAGCAGCATGTGCAGGAGAGTTATTAAGCATTTTGTCCATTGCGGCGAAGGAAATCTTAAGTGAAAACTTTGATGCCCCGCCCCCGTCATATAGTATTTCGGAAACAAAAAATTTTAGCCCCAGTGTTTGTCCCAGGTCTTCAGATGCTACAGACAGAATTTTAAGGCAATCAGATGAAGCCTTTAGGATCAGGGTGCAAAAGAATGACCCCTGTAAACATGCAAAAAAGGGCAAAAGTCGGACTTTCAAAAATTCATAACTCACTTCCTGTTCATATTAGACGTTAAAATATCAAATTTTTCTCCATGCCCGATGAGACTGCCAAGTTTGGTGAGTTTTTGTGCATGTTTCGGGGGTCAAAAATGCGATCGAACAATCGGAAAAATAATAATAATAATAATTTCTACAAAAACAATAGGGACTTCGCAGCGGTCGCTGCTCAGGCCCTAATAATAATAATAATAATAATAATAATAAAAGTAATAATATTTTCTACAAAAACAATAGGGACCTCGCCGCGGTCGCTGCTCGGGCCCCAATAATAATTTCTACACAAAGTCCATTGTGGTGACCCGCCCCCTTTTAAGTAAATTCAAAATGGCCGACTTCCTGTAAAACCTAGCTCATTGCTCCAAGAGACTTTTTTGTAGGTCTTGGTCTTATACATACAGTGAACCCTCGCTACTTCGCGGTTCACCTTTCGCGGGTTCAGTGCTTCGCGGGTCTAAAAAATATTCGGGGGCATTGTAGTTTCGCCGAGCGGCACGACGGGGCGCTGGAGCGGTTAGACGGCCGGCGTGCGCCGAAGAAGAGCGTGGGCGAAGAGGAGAGTGGACGAAGAAGAGCACGTTCCCCCGGACACGATCGGTGGCGACGTTTCGCGCGGTTCGGACCGTACCAGAGCTCCGGCCAGCGTGCGTGGCAGTTAAGCCGTAGAGGAGCACCTTCCCCGGGCACGGGCGGTGCCAAGCGGCCCCTAAGTTTAACCGAATGGAAGCTCCGGAGGAGGAGGGCATGCTCGCGTCACAGTAAGCCGAAGAGGAGCACCTTCCCCGGGCACGGGCGGTTCCAAGCGGCCCCTAAGTTTAACCGAATGGAAGCTCCGGAGGAGGAGGGCATGCTCGCGTCACAGTAAGCCGAAGAGGAGCACCTTCCCCGGGCACGGGCGGTGCCAAGCGGCCCCTAAGTTTAACCGAATGGAAGCTCCGGGGGAGGAGGACGGGCGTGTGTCACAGTTAAGCCAAATTGGAGCACCTCTTCTGCCCGGGCACGAGCGGAGCGCGAGGCTGTCAGTTATGAATGAATAAATGAATAAATAAATAAAGAATGCCACCTTTCATTTCACAGGGCACACCGGACGGCGTACCAGCAGGTAAAAGTCGGAGTAATTAAATAAATACAAAAAGAATGGCTGGGGAATAAAAAAATAATACGTTTTAATAATAATTTGGTTTTTTTGTTATAACATGAATTTCACTCTCTCTCTCCCCGTATATATATATATATATATATATATATATATATATATATATATATATATATATATATATATATATATATATATATATATATATATATATATATATATATATATAAATTTATATATTTATTATATATATTGTATATTTTTTTTAAGCATTTTTGAAGGTGCGCCGCTACTTCGCGGATTTTCAGTTTTCGCGGATGGTCTCGGTCCCCATTAACCGCGATAACCGAGGGTTCACTGTACTCCATAAAATTTACAAAAAGCGAGGTGAAACACTCAACCAGAGCTGCTTTTTTTTAACATTTCTCGAGGGCCATGGCGAGCCATTTCAAAAAAGCTGCACAACTAACGTATAAAATATTGATAAATTTGCTCGGCCTGATGTGTGTGTAAAGTTTTACGAGTTGTCGTTCATATTTAGAACCTCATAATCAGCTTTGTTTTATTGCCGAACAGTGCAATGCCACTCCCACAACTTTTCACGAAAAATCACGAATTTCGTATTGTGACATCCTCATGGCCGAAACAGTCATCCGAGCATATATGAGGGCGACCTTGTTGAGTTGCACGGAGAAAAACATCCAAGAAAATAACTTGTATTAGCTTTTACCAGTTGGTGGCGCTACTACTACGATGTAAAATAAGTTGGTAGATGTCTTCAGGGCTGAAGTATCCTCAAATGTGTACAACTTCGAGAAGATAGGATCATCTGAGTCATGTTGCCGGAGCTTTTGTTGCCACAGAGTACAATCGGACTTTTCAGCACCTTAATAGCCACGCCTTTTGCCAAAACGTCACAAAATTCGGCAGAGAGTAAGATCATTGTCTTGAGTCTTTTCTGACTAATTTTCAGTCGGATTCGTCAAAAGGGCACCGTGCAGTACGTGAAAATTAAAATAAAAACAAATTTTTGATTCCACTTGGCGGCACTGTGTGTATAACAAAATAATAACATTACGATGTCTTCAGGTCGGGACGTTTTATTTACAGGTGAAGGTTTGGATTTTTAGGAGCATGTGCAGGGGAGTTATTAAGCATTCATTTATTTGTATTAGGTTCATTTTGTCTTCTTATTATTGATATTTGACTGATTCATTAAAAGCAGACAATTATGTTTTAGGTTAATTTTTTACCTGACATGTTTCGGCGAGTCTTTCGCCTTCTTCAGAGTGTCGCATGATGGTGTCTTGAGCTGATGTTCCATGAGGGTGTGACTTACCTGTCAAAAAAATGAAAAAAATCAGAGCAGTAAAAGAACAAGCACAACATGAACATTACAAATCAGCAATCACTGACCACTGCAAAAGGGAAAACCACATCATGGACCGGGAGAAGGGCAGGGTCATCCGCACAGAAGAGAACAAACAACAGCGCTGGATCAGAGAGGCCATTGAGATCTGCAAGCGAGGCATAAAAACCATGAACAGAGACAAGGGAGCCTTCATCCTCTCTACCACCTGGACCAGCATCTTGGCGGAGTGAACGGACAGCGGGGGGCGTGACTTGCCTTCATTCTTGTGACAGGTAAGTCACGCCCTCATGGAACATCAGCTGATAAAGACGGGACACAAGACAGCATCATGTGACACTCTGAAGAAGGCGAAAGACTTTCGTATTGTGACATGCTCAAGGCCTAAACACTCATCCGAGCAAATATAAGGTAGATTTTGTTCACCTGCCCGGAGAAAAACATCAACGAAAATAATTTGTATTTGTTTTAACCAGTTGGTGGCGCTACCACTGCGATCAAAAATAAGTTGGCAGCCGTCTTCAGGGCCTGAATATCCTCAAATGTGAAAAATTTCGAGAAGATGGATCATCTGAATCATTTTGCAGGAACTTTTGTTGCCACGGAGAATAATCAGACTCTGCGGCACCGTAATAGCCACGCCCTTCGAAGGAAAGTCACAAAAATAGGGATAGAGTAAGATCAATGTCTTGAGTCTTTTCTAGCCAATTTTCAATCAGATTCGTTAAAAGGGCACCGTGCAGTACGTCAAAATGTAAAAAATGATATTGATTAGCGCAAGGTGTATAACTGAATATAAACATATAGATGTCTTCAGGTACAGACTTTTTATGTACATGTGAAGTTTTGGATTTTTAGCAGCATGTGCAGGAGAGTTATTAAGCATTTTGTCCATTGCGGCGAAGGAAATCTTAAGTGAAAACTTTGAAGACCCGCCCCCGTCATATAGTATTTCGGAAACAAAAAATTTTAGCCCCAGTGTTTGTCCCAGGTCTTCAGATGCTACAGACAGAATTTTAAGGCAATCAGATGAAGCCTTTAGGATCAGGGTGCAAAAGAATGACCCCTGTAAACATGCAAAAAAGGGCAAAAGTCGGACTTTCAAAAATTCATAACTCACTTCCTGTTCATATTAGACGTTAAAATATCAAATTTTTCGCCATGCCCGATGAGACTGCCAAGTTTGGTGAGTTTTTGTGCATGTTTCGGGGGTCAAAAATGCGATCGAACAATCGGAAAAATAATAATAATAATAATTTCTACAAAAACAATAGGGACTTCGCAGCGGTCGCTGCTCAGGCCCTAATAATAATAATAATAATATTAATAATAATAAAAGTAATAATATTTTCTACAAAAACAATAGGGACCTCGCAGCCGTCGCAGCTCGGGCCCTAATAACAATTTCTAGAAAAACAATAGGGACCTCGCAGCGGTCACTGCTCGGGCCCTAATAATAATAATAATAAAAATAATAATAATTTCCACAAAAACAATGGGGACCTCGTAGCGGTCGCTGCTCAGGCCCTATTAATAATTTCTACAAAAACAATAGGGACCTCGCCGCCGTCGCTGCTCGGGCCCCAATAATAATTTCTACACAAAGTCCATTGTGGTGACCCGCCCCCTTTTAAGTAAATTCAAAATGGCCGACTTCCTGTAAAACCTAGCTCATTGCTCCAAGAGACTTTTTTGTAGGTCTTGGTCTTATACATACAGTGAACCCTCGCTACTTCGCGGTTCACCTTTCGCGGGTTCAGTGCTTCGCGGGTCTAAAAAATATTCGGGGGCATTGTAGTTTCGCCGAGCGGCACGACGGGGCGCTGGAGCGGTTAGACGGCCGGCGTGCGCCGAAGAAGAGCGTGGGCGAAGAGGAGAGTGGACGAAGAAGAGCACGTTCTCCCGGACACGATCGGTGGCGACGTTTCGCGCGGTTCGGACCGTACCAGAGCTCCGGCCGGCGTGCGTGGCAGTTAAGCCGTAGAGGAGCACCTTCCCCGGGCACGGGCGGTGCCAAGCGGCCCCTAAGTTTAACCGAATGGAAGCTCCGGAGGAGGAGGGCATGCTCGCGTCACAGTAAGCCGAAGAGGAGCACCTTCCCCGGGCACGGGCGGTTCCAAGCGGCCCCTAAGTTTAACCGAATGGAAGCTCCGGAGGAGGAGGGCATGCTCGCGTCACAGTAAGCCGAAGAGGAGCACCTTCCCCGGGCACGGGCGGTTCCAAGCGGCCCCTAAGTTTAACTGAATGGAAGCTCCGGAGGAGGAGGGCATGCTCGCGTCACAGTAAGCCGAAGAGGAGCACCTTCCCCGGGCACGGGCGGTGCCAAGCGGCCCCTAAGTTTAACAGAATGGAAGTTCCGGGGGAGGAGGGCGGGCGTGTGTCACAGTTAAGCCGAATTGGAGCACCTCTTCCGCCCGGGCACGAGCGGAGCGCGAGGCTGTCAGTTATGAATGAATAAATGAATAAATAAATAAAGAATGCCACCTTTCATTTCACAGGGCACACCGGACGGCGTACCAGCAGGTAAAAGTCGGAGTAATTAAATAAATACAAAAAGAATGGCTGGGGAATAAAAAAATAATACGTTTTAATAATAATTTGGTTTTTTTGTTATAAAATGAATTTCACTCTCTCTCTCCCCGTATATATATATATATATATATATATATATATATATATATATATATTGTATATTTTTTTTAAGCATTTTTGAAGGTGCGCCGCTACTTCGCGGATTTTCAGTTTTCGCGGGTGGTCTCGGTCCCCATTAACCGCGATAACCGAGGGTTCACTGTACTCCATAAAATTTACAAAAAGCGAGGTGAAACACTCAATCAGGGCTGCTTTTTTGAACATTTCTCGAGGGCCATGGCGAGCCATTTCAAAAAAGCTGCACAACTAACGTATAAAATATTGATAAATTTGCTCGGCCTGATGTGTGTGTAAAGTTTTACGAGTTGTCGTTCATATTTAGAACCTCATAATCAGCTTTGTTTTATTGCCGAACAGTGCAATGCCACTCCCACAACTTTTCACGAAAAATCACGAATTTCGTATTGTGACATCCTCATGGCCGAAACAGTCATCCGAGCATATATGAGGGCGACCTTGTTGAGTTGCACGGAGAAAAACATCCAAGAAAATAACTTGTATTAGCTTTTACCAGTTGGTGGCGCTACTACTACGATGTAAAATAAGTTGGTAGATGTCTTCAGGGCTGAAGTATCCTCAAATGTGTACAACTTCGAGAAGATAGGATCATCTGAGTCATGTTGCCGGAGCTTTTGTTGCCACAGAGTACAATCGGACTTTTCAGCACCTTAATAGCCACGCCTTTTGCCAAAACGTCACAAAATTCGGCAGAGAGTAAGATCATTGTCTTGAGTCTTTTCTGACTAATTTTCAGTCGGATTCGTCAAAAGGGCACCGTGCAGTACGTGAAAATTAAAATAAAAACAAATTTTTGATTCCACTTGGCGGCACTGTGTGTATAACAAAATAATAACATTACGATGTCTTCAGGTCGGGACGTTTTATTTACAGGTGAAGGTTTGGATTTTTAGGAGCATGTGCAGGGGAGTTATTAAGCATTCATTTATTTGTATTAGGTTCATTTTGTCTTCTTATTATTGATATTTGACTGATTCATTAAAAGCAGACAATTATGTTTTAGGTTAATTTTTTACCTGACATGTTTCGGCGAGTCTTTCGCCTTCTTCAGAGTGTCGCATGATGGTGTCTTGAGCTGATGTTCCATGAGGGTGTGACTTACCTGTCAAAAAAATGAAAAAAATCAGAGCAGTAAAAGAACAAGCACAACATGAACATTACAAATCAGCAATCACTGACCACTGCAAAAGGGAAAACCACATCATGGACCGGGAGAAGGGCAGGGTCATCCGCACAGAAGAGAACAAACAACAGCGCTGGATCAGAGAGGCCATTGAGATCTGCAAGCGAGGCATAAAAACCATGAACAGAGACAAGGGAGCCTTCATCCTCTCTACCACCTGGACCAGCATCTTGGCGGAGTGAACGGACAGCGGGGGGCGTGACTTGCCTTCATTCTTGTGACAGGTAAGTCACGCCCTCATGGAACATCAGCTGATAAAGACGGGACACAAGACAGCATCATGTGACACTCTGAAGAAGGCGAAAGACTTTCGTATTGTGACATGCTCAAGGCCTAAACACTCATCCGAGCAAATATAAGGTAGATTTTGTTCACCTGCCCGGAGAAAAACATCAACGAAAATAATTTGTATTTGTTTTAACCAGTTGGTGGCGCTACCACTGCGATCAAAAATAAGTTGGCAGCCGTCTTCAGGGCCTGAATATCCTCAAATGTGAAAAATTTCGAGAAGATGGATCATCTGAATCATTTTGCAGGAACTTTTGTTGCCACGGAGAATAATCAGACTCTGCGGCACCGTAATAGCCACGCCCTTCGAAGGAAAGTCACAAAAATAGGGATAGAGTAAGATCAATGTCTTGAGTCTTTTCTAGCCAATTTTCAATCAGATTCGTTAAAAGGGCACCGTGCAGTACGTCAAAATGTAAAAAATGATATTGATTAGCGCAAGGTGTATAACTGAATATAAACATATAGATGTCTTCAGGTACAGACTTTTTATGTACATGTGAAGTTTTGGATTTTTAGCAGCATGTGCAGGAGAGTTATTAAGCATTTTGTCCATTGCGGCGAAGGAAATCTTAAGTGAAAACTTTGAAGACCCGCCCCCGTCATATAGTATTTCGGAAACAAAAAATTTTAGCCCCAGTGTTTGTCCCAGGTCTTCAGATGCTACAGACAGAATTTTAAGGCAATCAGATGAAGCCTTTAGGATCAGGGTGCAAAAGAATGACCCCTGTAAACATGCAAAAAAGGGCAAAAGTCGGACTTTCAAAAATTCATAACTCACTTCCTGTTCATATTAGACGTTAAAATATCAAATTTTTCGCCATGCCCGATGAGACTGCCAAGTTTGGTGAGTTTTTGTGCATGTTTCGGGGGTCAAAAATGCGATCGAACAATCGGAAAAATAATAATAATAATAATTTCTACAAAAACAATAGGGACTTCGCAGCGGTCGCTGCTCAGGCCCTAATAATAATAATAATAATATTAATAATAATAAAAGTAATAATATTTTCTACAAAAACAATAGGGACCTCGCAGCCGTCGCAGCTCGGGCCCTAATAACAATTTCTAGAAAAACAATAGGGACCTCGCAGCGGTCACTGCTCGGGCCCTAATAATAATAATAATAAAAATAATAATAATTTCCACAAAAACAATGGGGACCTCGTAGCGGTCGCTGCTCAGGCCCTATTAATAATTTCTACAAAAACAATAGGGACCTCGCCGCCGTCGCTGCTCGGGCCCCAATAATAATTTCTACACAAAGTCCATTGTGGTGACCCGCCCCCTTTTAAGTAAATTCAAAATGGCCGACTTCCTGTAAAACCTAGCTCATTGCTCCAAGAGACTTTTTTGTAGGTCTTGGTCTTATACATACAGTGAACCCTCGCTACTTCGCGGTTCACCTTTCGCGGGTTCAGTGCTTCGCGGGTCTAAAAAATATTCGGGGGCATTGTAGTTTCGCCGAGCGGCACGACGGGGCGCTGGAGCGGTTAGACGGCCGGCGTGCGCCGAAGAAGAGCGTGGGCGAAGAGGAGAGTGGACGAAGAAGAGCACGTTCTCCCGGACACGATCGGTGGCGACGTTTCGCGCGGTTCGGACCGTACCAGAGCTCCGGCCGGCGTGCGTGGCAGTTAAGCCGTAGAGGAGCACCTTCCCCGGGCACGGGCGGTGCCAAGCGGCCCCTAAGTTTAACCGAATGGAAGCTCCGGAGGAGGAGGGCATGCTCGCGTCACAGTAAGCCGAAGAGGAGCACCTTCCCCGGGCACGGGCGGTTCCAAGCGGCCCCTAAGTTTAACCGAATGGAAGCTCCGGAGGAGGAGGGCATGCTCGCGTCACAGTAAGCCGAAGAGGAGCACCTTCCCCGGGCACGGGCGGTTCCAAGCGGCCCCTAAGTTTAACTGAATGGAAGCTCCGGAGGAGGAGGGCATGCTCGCGTCACAGTAAGCCGAAGAGGAGCACCTTCCCCGGGCACGGGCGGTGCCAAGCGGCCCCTAAGTTTAACAGAATGGAAGTTCCGGGGGAGGAGGGCGGGCGTGTGTCACAGTTAAGCCGAATTGGAGCACCTCTTCCGCCCGGGCACGAGCGGAGCGCGAGGCTGTCAGTTATGAATGAATAAATGAATAAATAAATAAAGAATGCCACCTTTCATTTCACAGGGCACACCGGACGGCGTACCAGCAGGTAAAAGTCGGAGTAATTAAATAAATACAAAAAGAATGGCTGGGGAATAAAAAAATAATACGTTTTAATAATAATTTGGTTTTTTTGTTATAAAATGAATTTCACTCTCTCTCTCCCCGTATATATATATATATATATATATATATATATATATATATATATATTGTATATTTTTTTTAAGCATTTTTGAAGGTGCGCCGCTACTTCGCGGATTTTCAGTTTTCGCGGGTGGTCTCGGTCCCCATTAACCGCGATAACCGAGGGTTCACTGTACTCCATAAAATTTACAAAAAGCGAGGTGAAACACTCAATCAGGGCTGCTTTTTTGAACATTTCTCGAGGGCCATGGCGAGCCATTTCAAAAAAGCTGCACAACTAACGTATAAAATATTGATAAATTTGCTCGGCCTGATGTGTGTGTAAAGTTTTACGAGTTGTCGTTCATATTTAGAACCTCATAATCAGCTTTGTTTTATTGCCGAACAGTGCAATGCCACTCCCACAACTTTTCACGAAAAATCACGAATTTCGTATTGTGACATCCTCATGGCCGAAACAGTCATCCGAGCATATATGAGGGCGACCTTGTTGAGTTGCACGGAGAAAAACATCCAAGAAAATAACTTGTATTAGCTTTTACCAGTTGGTGGCGCTACTACTACGATGTAAAATAAGTTGGTAGATGTCTTCAGGGCTGAAGTATCCTCAAATGTGTACAACTTCGAGAAGATAGGATCATCTGAGTCATGTTGCCGGAGCTTTTGTTGCCACAGAGTACAATCGGACTTTTCAGCACCTTAATAGCCACGCCTTTTGCCAAAACGTCACAAAATTCGGCAGAGAGTAAGATCATTGTCTTGAGTCTTTTCTGACTAATTTTCAGTCGGATTCGTCAAAAGGGCACCGTGCAGTACGTGAAAATTAAAATAAAAACAAATTTTTGATTCCACTTGGCGGCACTGTGTGTATAACAAAATAATAACATTACGATGTCTTCAGGTCGGGACGTTTTATTTACAGGTGAAGGTTTGGATTTTTAGGAGCATGTGCAGGGGAGTTATTAAGCATTCATTTATTTGTATTAGGTTCATTTTGTCTTCTTATTATTGATATTTGACTGATTCATTAAAAGCAGACAATTATGTTTTAGGTTAATTTTTTACCTGACATGTTTCGGCGAGTCTTTCGCCTTCTTCAGAGTGTCGCATGATGGTGTCTTGAGCTGATGTTCCATGAGGGTGTGACTTACCTGTCAAAAAAATGAAAAAAATCAGAGCAGTAAAAGAACAAGCACAACATGAACATTACAAATCAGCAATCACTGACCACTGCAAAAGGGAAAACCACATCATGGACCGGGAGAAGGGCAGGGTCATCCGCACAGAAGAGAACAAACAACAGCGCTGGATCAGAGAGGCCATTGAGATCTGCAAGCGAGGCATAAAAACCATGAACAGAGACAAGGGAGCCTTCATCCTCTCTACCACCTGGACCAGCATCTTGGCGGAGTGAACGGACAGCGGGGGGCGTGACTTGCCTTCATTCTTGTGACAGGTAAGTCACGCCCTCATGGAACATCAGCTGATAAAGACGGGACACAAGACAGCATCATGTGACACTCTGAAGAAGGCGAAAGACTTTCGTATTGTGACATGCTCAAGGCCTAAACACTCATCCGAGCAAATATAAGGTAGATTTTGTTCACCTGCCCGGAGAAAAACATCAACGAAAATAATTTGTATTTGTTTTAACCAGTTGGTGGCGCTACCACTGCGATCAAAAATAAGTTGGCAGCCGTCTTCAGGGCCTGAATATCCTCAAATGTGAAAAATTTCGAGAAGATGGATCATCTGAATCATTTTGCAGGAACTTTTGTTGCCACGGAGAATAATCAGACTCTGCGGCACCGTAATAGCCACGCCCTTCGAAGGAAAGTCACAAAAATAGGGATAGAGTAAGATCAATGTCTTGAGTCTTTTCTAGCCAATTTTCAATCAGATTCGTTAAAAGGGCACCGTGCAGTACGTCAAAATGTAAAAAATGATATTGATTAGCGCAAGGTGTATAACTGAATATAAACATATAGATGTCTTCAGGTACAGACTTTTTATGTACATGTGAAGTTTTGGATTTTTAGCAGCATGTGCAGGAGAGTTATTAAGCATTTTGTCCATTGCGGCGAAGGAAATCTTAAGTGAAAACTTTGAAGACCCGCCCCCGTCATATAGTATTTCGGAAACAAAAAATTTTAGCCCCAGTGTTTGTCCCAGGTCTTCAGATGCTACAGACAGAATTTTAAGGCAATCAGATGAAGCCTTTAGGATCAGGGTGCAAAAGAATGACCCCTGTAAACATGCAAAAAAGGGCAAAAGTCGGACTTTCAAAAATTCATAACTCACTTCCTGTTCATATTAGACGTTAAAATATCAAATTTTTCGCCATGCCCGATGAGACTGCCAAGTTTGGTGAGTTTTTGTGCATGTTTCGGGGGTCAAAAATGCGATCGAACAATCGGAAAAATAATAATAATAATAATTTCTACAAAAACAATAGGGACTTCGCAGCGGTCGCTGCTCAGGCCCTAATAATAATAATAATAATATTAATAATAATAAAAGTAATAATATTTTCTACAAAAACAATAGGGACCTCGCAGCCGTCGCAGCTCGGGCCCTAATAACAATTTCTAGAAAAACAATAGGGACCTCGCAGCGGTCACTGCTCGGGCCCTAATAATAATAATAATAAAAATAATAATAATTTCCACAAAAACAATGGGGACCTCGTAGCGGTCGCTGCTCAGGCCCTATTAATAATTTCTACAAAAACAATAGGGACCTCGCCGCCGTCGCTGCTCGGGCCCCAATAATAATTTCTACACAAAGTCCATTGTGGTGACCCGCCCCCTTTTAAGTAAATTCAAAATGGCCGACTTCCTGTAAAACCTAGCTCATTGCTCCAAGAGACTTTTTTGTAGGTCTTGGTCTTATACATACAGTGAACCCTCGCTACTTCGCGGTTCACCTTTCGCGGGTTCAGTGCTTCGCGGGTCTAAAAAATATTCGGGGGCATTGTAGTTTCGCCGAGCGGCACGACGGGGCGCTGGAGCGGTTAGACGGCCGGCGTGCGCCGAAGAAGAGCGTGGGCGAAGAGGAGAGTGGACGAAGAAGAGCACGTTCTCCCGGACACGATCGGTGGCGACGTTTCGCGCGGTTCGGACCGTACCAGAGCTCCGGCCGGCGTGCGTGGCAGTTAAGCCGTAGAGGAGCACCTTCCCCGGGCACGGGCGGTGCCAAGCGGCCCCTAAGTTTAACCGAATGGAAGCTCCGGAGGAGGAGGGCATGCTCGCGTCACAGTAAGCCGAAGAGGAGCACCTTCCCCGGGCACGGGCGGTTCCAAGCGGCCCCTAAGTTTAACCGAATGGAAGCTCCGGAGGAGGAGGGCATGCTCGCGTCACAGTAAGCCGAAGAGGAGCACCTTCCCCGGGCACGGGCGGTTCCAAGCGGCCCCTAAGTTTAACTGAATGGAAGCTCCGGAGGAGGAGGGCATGCTCGCGTCACAGTAAGCCGAAGAGGAGCACCTTCCCCGGGCACGGGCGGTGCCAAGCGGCCCCTAAGTTTAACAGAATGGAAGTTCCGGGGGAGGAGGGCGGGCGTGTGTCACAGTTAAGCCGAATTGGAGCACCTCTTCCGCCCGGGCACGAGCGGAGCGCGAGGCTGTCAGTTATGAATGAATAAATGAATAAATAAATAAAGAATGCCACCTTTCATTTCACAGGGCACACCGGACGGCGTACCAGCAGGTAAAAGTCGGAGTAATTAAATAAATACAAAAAGAATGGCTGGGGAATAAAAAAATAATACGTTTTAATAATAATTTGGTTTTTTTGTTATAAAATGAATTTCACTCTCTCTCTCCCCGTATATATATATATATATATATATATATATATATATATATATATATATATTGTATATTTTTTTTAAGCATTTTTGAAGGTGCGCCGCTACTTCGCGGATTTTCAGTTTTCGCGGGTGGTCTCGGTCCCCATTAACCGCGATAACCGAGGGTTCACTGTACTCCATAAAATTTACAAAAAGCGAGGTGAAACACTCAATCAGGGCTGCTTTTTTGAACATTTCTCGAGGGCCATGGCGAGCCATTTCAAAAAAGCTGCACAACTAACGTATAAAATATTGATAAATTTGCTCGGCCTGATGTGTGTGTAAAGTTTCACGAGTTGTCGTTCATATTTAGAACCTCATAATCAGCGTTGTTTTATTGCCGAACAGTGCAATGCCACTCCCACAACTTTTCACGAAAAAGGACTAATTTCGTATTGTGACATCCTCATGGCCGAAACAGTCATCCGAGCATATATGAGGGCGACCTTGTTGAGTTGCACGGAGAAAAACATCCAAGAAAATAACTTGTATTAGCTTTTACCAGTTGGTGGCGCTACTACTACGATGTAAAATAAGTTGGTAGATGTCTTCTGGGCTGAAGTATCCTCAAATGTGTACAACTTCGAGAAGATAGGATCATCTGAGTCATGTTGCCGGAGCTTTTGTTGCCACAGAGTACAATCGGACTTTTCAGCACCGTAATAGCCACGCCTTTTGCCAAAACGTCACAAAATTCGGCAGAAAGTAAGATCATTGTCTTGAGTCTTTTCTGACTAATTTTCAGTCGGATTCGTCAAAAGGGCACCGTGCAGTACGTGAAAATTAAAATAAAAACAAATTTTTGATTCCACTTGGCGGCGCTGTGTGTATAACAAAATAATAACATTAAGATGTCTTCAGGTCGGGACGTTTTATTTACAGGTGAAGGTTTGGATTTTTAGGAGCATGTGCAGGGGAGTTATTAAGCATTCATTTATTTGTATTAGGTTCATTTTGTCTTCTTATTATTGATATTTGACTGATTCATTAAAAGCAGACAATTATGTTTTAGGTTAATTTTTTACCTGACATGTTTCGGCGAGTCTTTTGCCTTCTTCAGAGTGTCGCATGATGGTGTCTTGAGACCCGTCTTTATCAGCTGATGTTCCATGAGGGTGTGACTTACCTGTCAAAAAAATGAAAAAATCAGAGCAGTAAAAGAACAAGCACAACATGAACATTACAAATCAGCAATCACTGACCACTGCAAAAGGGAAAACCACATCATGGACCGGGAGAAGGGCAGGGTCATCCGCACCGAAGAGAACAAACAACAGCGCTGGATCAGAGAGGCCATTGAGATCTGCAAGCGAGGCATAAAAACCATGAACAGAGACAAGGGAGCCTTCATCCTCTCTACCACCTGGAGCAGCATTTTGGCGGAGTGAACGGACAGCGGGGGGCGTGACTTGCCTTCATTCTTGTGACAGGTAAGTCACGCCCTCATGGAACATCAGCTGATAAAGACGGGTCACAAGACAGCATCATGTGACACTCTGAAGAAGGCTAAAGACTTTCGTATTGTGACATGCTCAAGGCCTAAACACTCATCCGAGCAAATATAAGGTAGATTTTGTTCACCTGCCCGGAGAAAAACATCAACGAAAATAATTTGTATTTGTTTTAACCAGTTGGTGGCGCTACCACTGCGATCAAAAATAAGTTGGCAGCCGTCTTCAGGGCCTGAATATCCTCAAATGTGAAAAATTTCGAGAAGATGGATCATCTGAATCATTTTGCAGGAACTTTTGTTGCCACTGAGAATAATCAGACTCTGCGGCACCGTAATAGCCACGCCCTTCGAAGGAAAGTCACAAAAATAGGGATAGAGTAAGATCAATGTCTTGAGTCTTTTCTAGCCAATTTTCAATCAGATTCGTTAAAAGGGCACCGTGCAGTACGTCAAAATGTAAAAAATGATATTGATTGGCGCAAGGTGTATAACTGAATATAAACATATAGATGTCTTCAGGTACAGACTTTTTATGTACATGTGAAGTTTTGGATTTTTAGCAGCATGTGCAGGAGAGTTATTAAGCATTTTGTCCATTGCGGCGAAGGAAATCTTAAGTGAAAACTTTGAAGACCCGCCCCCGTCATATAGTATTTCGGAAACAAAAAATTTTAGCCCCAGTGTTTGTCCCAGGTCTTCAGATGCTACAGACAGAATTTTAAGGCAATCAGATGAAGCCTTTAGGATCAGGGTGCAAAAGAATGACCCCTGTAAACATGCAAAAAAGGGCAAAAGTCGGACTTTCAAAAATTCATAACTCACTTCCTGTTCATATTAGACGTTAAAATATCAAATTTTTCGCCATGCCCGATGAGACTGCCAAGTTTGGTGAGTTTTTGTGCATGTTTCGGGGGTCAAAAATGCGATCGAACAATCGGAAAAATAATAATAATAATAATTTCTACAAAAACAATAGGGACTTCGCAGCGGTCGCTGCTCAGGCCCTAATAATAATAATAATAATATTAATAATAATAAAAGTAATAATATTTTCTACAAAAACAATAGGGACCTCGCAGCCGTCGCAGCTCGGGCCCTAATAACAATTTCTAGAAAAACAATAGGGACCTCGCAGCGGTCACTGCTCGGGCCCTAATAATAATAATAATAAAAATAATAATAATTTCCACAAAAACAATGGGGACCTCGTAGCGGTCGCTGCTCAGGCCCTAATAATAATTTCTACAAAAACAATAGGGACCTCGCCGCCGTCGCTGCTCGGGCCCCAATAATAATTTCTACACAAAGTCCATTGTGGTGACCCGCCCCCTTTTAAGTAAATTCAAAATGGCCGACTTCCTGTAAAACCTAGCTCATTGCTCCAAGAGACTTTTTTGTAGGTCTTGGTCTTATACATACAGTGAACCCTCGCTACTTCGCGGTTCACCTTTCGTGGGTTCAGTGCTTCGCGGGTCTAAAAAATATTCGGGGGCATTGTAGTTTCGCCGAGCGAAAATAATTTGTATTTGTTTTAACCAGTTGGTGGCGCTACCACTGCGATCAAAAATAAGTTGGCAGCCGTCTTCAGGGCCTGAATATCCTCAAATGGGGCGCTGGAGCGGTTAGACGGCCGGCGTGCGCCGAAGAAGAGCGTGGGCGAAGAGGAGAGTGGACGAAGAAGAGCACGTTCTCCCGGACACGATCGGTGGCGACGTTTCGCGCGGTTCGGACCGTACCAGAGCTCCGGCCGGCGTGCGTGGCAGTTAAGCCGTAGAGGAGCACCTTCCCCGGGCACGGGCGGTGCCAAGCGGCCCCTAAGTTTAACCGAATGGAAGCTCCGGAGGAGGAGGGCATGCTCGCGTCACAGTAAGCCGAAGAGGAGCACCTTCCCCGGGCACGGGCGGTTCCAAGCGGCCCCTAAGTTTAACCGAATGGAAGCTCCGGAGGAGGAGGGCATGCTCGCGTCACAGTAAGCCGAAGAGGAGCACCTTCCCCGGGCACGGGCGGTTCCAAGCGGCCCCTAAGTTTAACTGAATGGAAGCTCCGGAGGAGGAGGGCATGCTCGCGTCACAGTAAGCCGAAGAGGAGCACCTTCCCCGGGCACGGGCGGTGCCAAGCGGCCCCTAAGTTTAACAGAATGGAAGTTCCGGGGGAGGAGGGCGGGCGTGTGTCACAGTTAAGCCGAATTGGAGCACCTCTTCCGCCCGAGCACGAGCGGAGCGCGAGGCTGTCAGTTATGAATGAATAAATGAATAAATAAATAAAGAATGCCACCTTTCATTTCACAGGACACACCGGACGGCGTACCAGCAGGTAAAAGTCGGAGTAATTAAATAAATACAAAAAGAATGGCTGGGGAATAAAAAAATAATACGTTTTAATAATAATTTGGTTTTTTTGTTTTAAAATGAATTTCACTCTCTCTCTCCCCGTATATATATATATATATATATATATATATATATCTATATATATATATATTGTATATTTTTTTAAGCATTTTTGAAGGTGCGCCGCTACTTCGCGGATTTTCAGTTTTCGCGGGTGGTCTCGGTCCCCATTAACCGCGATAACCGAGGGTTCACTGTACTCCATAAAATTTACAAAAAGCGAGGTGAAACACTCAATCAGGGCTGCTTTTTTGAACATTTCTCGAGGGCCATGGCGAGCCATTTCAAAAAAGCTGCACAACTAACGTATAAAATATTGATAAATTTGCTCGGCCTGATGTGTGTGTAAAGTTTCACGAGTTGTCGTTCATATTTAGAACCTCATAATCAGCGTTGTTTTATTGCCGAACAGTGCAATGCCACTCCCACAACTTTTCACGAAAAAGGACTAATTTCGTATTGTGACATCCTCATGGCCGAAACAGTCATCCGAGCATATATGAGGGCGACCTTGTTGAGTTGCACGGAGAAAAACATCCAAGAAAATAACTTGTATTAGCTTTTACCAGTTGGTGGCGCTACTACTACGATGTAAAATAAGTTGGTAGATGTCTTCTGGGCTGAAGTATCCTCAAATGTGTACAACTTCGAGAAGATAGGATCATCTGAGTCATGTTGCCGGAGCTTTTGTTGCCACAGAGTACAATCGGACTTTTCAGCACCGTAATAGCCACGCCTTTTGCCAAAACGTCACAAAATTCGGCAGAGAGTAAGATCATTGTCTTGAGTCTTTTCTGACTAATTTTCAGTCGGATTCGTCAAAAGGGCACCGTGCAGTACGTGAAAATTAAAATAAAAACAAATTTTTGATTCCACTTGGCGGCGCTGTGTGTATAACAAAATAATAACATTAAGATGTCTTCAGGTCGGGACGTTTTATTTACAGGTGAAGGTTTGGATTTTTAGGAGCATGTGCAGGGGAGTTATTAAGCATTCATTTATTTGTATTAGGTTCATTTTGTCTTCTTATTATTGATATTTGACTGATTCATTAAAAGCAGACAATTATGTTTTAGGTTAATTTTTTACCTGACATGTTTCGGCGAGTCTTTTGCCTTCTTCAGAGTGTCGCATGATGGTGTCTTGAGACCCGTCTTTATCAGCTGATGTTCCATGAGGGTGTGACTTACCTGTCAAAAAAATGAAAAAATCAGAGCAGTAAAAGAACAAGCACAACATGAACATTACAAATCAGCAATCACTGACCACTGCAAAAGGGAAAACCACATCATGGACCGGGAGAAGGGCAGGGTCATCCGCACCGAAGAGAACAAACAACAGCGCTGGATCAGAGAGGCCATTGAGATCTGCAAGCGAGGCATAAAAACCATGAACAGAGACAAGGGAGCCTTCATCCTCTCTACCACCTGGAGCAGCATTTTGGCGGAGTGAACGGACAGCGGGGGGCGTGACTTGCCTTCATTCTTGTGACAGGTAAGTCACGCCCTCATGGAACATCAGCTGATAAAGACGGGCCACAAGACACCATCATGTGACACTCTGAAGAAGGCGAAAGACTTTCGTATTGTGACATCCTCAAGGCCTAAACACTCATCCGAGCAAATGTAAGGTAGATTTTGTTAACCTGCCCGGAGAAAAAAATCAACGAAAATAATTTGTATTTGTTTTAACCAGTTGGTGGCGCTACCACTGCGATCAAAAATAAGTTGGCAGCCGTCTTCAGGGCCTGAATATCCTCAAATGTGAAAAATTTCGAGAAGATGGATCATCTGAATCATTTTGCAGGAACTTTTGTTGCCACGGAGAATAATCAGACTCTGCGGCACCGTAATAGCCACGCCCTTCGAAGGAAAGTCACAAAAATAGGGATAGAGTAAGATCAATGTCTTGAGTCTTTTCTAGCCAATTTTCAATCAGATTCGTTAAAAGGGCACCGTGCAGTACGTCAAAATGTAAAAATTGATATTGATTGGCGCAAGGTGTATAACTGAATATAAACATATAGATGTCTTCAGGTACAGACTCTTTATGTACATGTGAAGTTTTGGATTTTTAGCAGCATGTGCAGGAATGTTACTAAGCATTTTGTCCATTGCGGCGAAGGAAATCTTAAGTGAAAACTTTGAAGCCCCGCCCCCGTCATATAGTATTTCGGAAACAAAAAATTTTAGCCCCAGTGTTTGTCCCAGGTCTTCAGATGCTACAGACAGAATTTTAAGGCAATCAGATGAAGCCTTTAGGATCAGGGTGCAAAAGAATGACCCCTGTAAACATGCAAAAAAGGGCAAAAGTCGGACTTTCAAAAATTCATAACTCACTTCCTGTTCATATTAGACGTTAAAATATCAAATTTTTCGCCATGCCCGATGAGACTGCCAAGTTTGGTGAGTTTTTGTGCATGTTTCGGGGGTCAAAAATGCGATCGAACAATCGGAAAAATAATAATAATAATAATTTCTACAAAAACAATAGGGACTTCGCAGCGGTCGCTGCTCAGGCCCTAATAATAATAATAATAATAATAATAAAAGTAATAATGTTTTCTACAAAAACAATAGGGACCTCGCCGCGGTCGCTGCTCGGGGCCCAATAATAATTTCTACACAAAGTCCATTGTGGTGACCCGCCCCCTTTTAAGTAAATTCAAAATGGCCGACTTCCTGTAAAACCTAGCTCATTGCTCCAAGAGACTTTTTTGTAGGTCTTGGTCTTATACATACAGTGAACCCTCGCTACTTCGCGGTTCACCTTTCGCGGGTTCAGTGCTTCGCGGGTCTAAAAAATATTCGGGGGCATTGTAGTTTCGCCGAGCGGCACGACGGGGCGCTGGAGCGGTTAGACGGCCGGCGTGCGCCGAAGAAGAGCGTGGGCGAAGAGGAGAGTGGACGAAGAAGAGCACGTTCCCCCGGACACGATCGGTGGCGACGTTTCGCGCGGTTCGGACCGTACCAGAGCTCCGGCCGGCGTGCGTGGCAGTTAAGCCGTAGAGGAGCACCTTCCCCGGGCACGGGCGGTTCCAAGCGGCCCCTAAGTTTAACCGAATGGAAGCTCCGGAGGAGGAGGGCATGCTCGCGTCACAGTAAGCCGAAGAGGAGCACCTTCCCCGGGCACGGGCGGTGCCAAGCGGCCCCTAAGTTTAACCGAATGGAAGCTCCGGGGGAGGAGGGCGGGCGTGTGTCACAGTTAAGCCAAATTGGAGCACCTCTTCTGCCCGGGCACGAGCGGAGCGCGAGGCTGTCAGTTATGAATGAATAAATGAATAAATAAATAAAGAATGCCACCTTTCATTTCACAGGGCACACCGGACGGCGTACCAGCAGGTAAAAGTCGGAGTAATTAAATAAATACTAAAAGAATGGCTGGGGAATAAAAAAATAATACGTTTTAATAATAATTTGGTTTTTTTGTTATAACATGAATTTCACTCTCTCTCTCCCCGTATATATATATATATATATATATATATATATATATATATATATATATATATATTTATTATATATATTGTTTATTTTTTTTAAGCATTTTTGAAGGTGCGCCGCTACTTCGCGGATTTTCAGTTTTCGCGGGTGGTCTCGGTCCCCGTTAACCGCGATAACCGAGGGTTCACTGTACTCCATAAAATTTACAAAAAGCGAGGTGAAACACTCAACCAGAGCTGCTTTTTTTAACATTTCTTGAGGGCCATGGCGAGCCATTTCAAAAAAGCTGCACAACTAACGTATAAAATATTGATAAATTTGCTCGGCCTGATGTGTGTGTAAAGTTTTACGAGTTGTCGTTCATATTTAGAACCTCATAATCAGCTTTGTTTTATTGCCGAACAGTGCAATGCCACTCCCACAACTTTTCATGAAAAAGGACGAATTTCGTATTGTGACATCCTCATGGCCGAAACAGTCATCCGAGCATATATGAGGGCGACCTTGTTGAGTTGCACGGAGAAAAACATCCAAGAAAATAACTTGTATTAGCTTTTACCAGTTGGTGGCGCTACTACTACGATGGAAAATAAGTTGGTAGATGTCTTCAGGGCTGAAGTATCCTCAAATGTGTACAACTTCGAGAAGATAGGATCATCTGAGTCATGTTGCCGGAGCTTTTGTTGCCACAGAGTACAATCGGACTTTTCAGCACCTTAATAGCCACGCCTTTTGCCAAAACGTCACAAAATTCGGCAGAGAGTAAGATCATTGTCTTGAGTCTTTTCTGACTCATTTTCAGTCGGATTCGTCAAAAGGGCACCGTGCAGTACGTGAAAATTAAAATAAAAACTAATTTTTGATTCCACTTGGCGGCACTGTGTGTATAACAAAATAATAACATTAAGATGTCTTCAGGTCGGGACGTTTTATTTACAGGTGAAGGTTTGGATTTTTAGGAGCATGTGCAGGGGAGTTATTAAGCATTCATTTATTTGTATTAGGTTCATTTTGTCTTCTTATTATTGATATTTGACTGATTCATTAAAAGCAGACAATTATGTTTTAGGTTAATTTTTTACCTGACATGTTTCGGCGAGTCTTTCGCCTTCTTCAGAGTGTCGCATGATGGTGTCTTGAGACCCGTCTTTATCAGCTGATGTTCCATGAGGGTGTGACTTACCTGTCAAAAAAATGAAAAAATCAGAGCAGTAAAAGAACAAGCACAACATGAACATTACAAATCAGCAATCACTGACCACTGCAAAAGGGAAAACCACATCATGGACCGGGAGAAGGGCAGGGTCATCCGCACAGAAGAGAACAAACAACAGCGCTGGATCAGAGAGGCCATTGAGATCTGCAAGCGAGGCATAAAAACCATGAACAGAGACAAGGGAGCCTTCATCCTCTCTACCACCTGGACCAGCATCTTGGCGGAGTGAACGGACAGCGGGGGGCGTGACTTGCCTTCATTCTTGTGACAGGTAAGTCACGCCCTCATGGAACATCAGCTGATAAAGACGGGTCACAAGACAGCATCATGTGACACTCTGAAGAAGGCGAAAGACTTTTGTATTGTGACATGCTCAAGGCCTAAACACTCATCCGAGCAAATATAAGGTAGATTTTGTTCACCTGCCCGGAGAAAAACATCAACGAAAATAATTTGTATTTGTTTTAACCAGTTGGTGGCGCTACCACTGCGATCAAAAATAAGTTGGCAGCCGTCTTCAGGGCCTGAATATCCTCAAATGTGAAAGATTTCCAGAAGATGGATCATCTGAATCATTTTGCAGGAACTTTTGTTGCCACGGAGAATAATCAGACTCTGCGGCACCGTAATAGCCACGCCCTTTGAAGGAAAGTCATAAAAATAGGGATAGAGTAAGATCAATGTCTTGAGTCTTTTCTAGCCAATTTTCAATCGGATTCGTTAAAAGGGCACCATGCAGTACGTCAAAATGTAAAAAATGATATTGATTGGCGCAAGGTGTATAACTGAATATAAACATATAGATGTCTTCAGGTACAGACTCTTTATGTACATGTGAAGTTTTGGATTTTTAGCAGCATGTGCAGGAGAGTTATTAAGCATTTTGTCCATTGCGGCGAAGGAAATCTTAAGTGAAAACTTTGAAGCCCCGCCCCCGTCATATAGTATTTCGGAAACAAAAAATTTTAGCCCCAGTGTTTGTCCCAGGTCTTCAGATGCTACAGACAGAATTTTAAGGCAATCAGATGAAGCCTTTAGGATCAGGGTGCAAAAGAATGACCCCTGTAAACATGCAAAAAAGGGCAAAAGTCGGACTTTCAAAAATTCATAACTCACTTCCTGTTCATATTAGACGTTAAAATATCAAATTTTTCGCCATGCCCGATGAGACTGCCAAGTTTGGTGAGTTTTTGTGCATGTTTCGGGGGTCAAAAATGCGATCGAACAATCGGAAAAATAATAATAATAATAATTTCTACAAAAACAATAGGGACTTCGCAGCGGTCGCTGCTCAGGCCCTAATAATAATAATAATAATAATAATAAAAGTAATAATATTTTCTACAAAAACAATAGGGACCTCGCCGCGGTCGCGGCTCGGGCCCCAATAATAATTTCTACACAAAGTCCATTGTGGTGACCCGCCCCCTTTTAAGTAAATTCAAAATGGCCGACTTCCTGTAAAACCTAGCTCATTGCTCCAAGAGACTTTTTTGTAGGTCTTGGTCTTATACATACAGTGAACCCTCGCTACTTCGCTGTTCACCTTTCGCGGGTTCAGTGCTTCGCGGGTCTAAAAAATATTCGGGGGCATTGTAGTTTCGCCGAGCGGCACGACGGGGCGCTGGAGCGGTTAGACGGCCGGCGTGCGCCGAAGAAGAGCGTGGGCGAAGAGGAGAGTGGACGAAGAAGAGCACGTTCCCCCGGACACGATCGGTGGCGACGTTTCGCGCGGTTCGGACCGTACCAGAGCTCCGGCCGGCGTGCGTGGCAGTTAAGCCGTAGAGGAGCACCTTCCCCGGGCACGGGCGGTTCCAAGCGGCCCCTAAGTTTAACCGAATGGAAGCTCCGGAGGAGGAGGGCATGCTCGCGTCACAGTAAGCCGAAGAGGAGCACCTTCCCCGGGCACGGGCGGTGCCAAGCGGCCCCTAAGTTTAACCGAATGGAAGCTCCGGGGGAGGAGGGCGGGCGTGTGTCACAGTTAAGCCAAATTGGAGCACCTCTTCTGCCCGGGCACGAGCGGAGCGCGAGGCTGTCAGTTATGAATGAATAAATGAATAAATAAATAAAGAATGCCACCTTTCATTTCACAGGGCACACCGGACGGCGTACCAGCAGGTAAAAGTCGGAGTAATTAAATAAATACTAAAAGAATGGCTGGGGAATAAAAAAATAATACGTTTTAATAATAATTTGGTTTTTTTGTTATAACATGAATTTCACTCTCTCTCTCCCCGTATATATATATATATATATATATATATATATATATATATATTTATTATATATATTGTTTATTTTTTTTAAGCATTTAGTGAAGGTGCGCCGCTACTTCGCGGATTTTCAGTTTTCGCGGGTGGTCTCGGTCCCCGTTAACCGCGATAACCGAGGGTTCACTGTACTCCATAAAATTTACAAAAAGCGAGGTGAAACACTCAACCAGAGCTGCTTTTTTTAACATTTCTCGAGGGCCATGGCGAGCCATTTCAAAAAAGCTGCACAACTAACGTATAAAATATTGATAAATTTGCTCGGCCTGATGTGTGTGTAAAGTTTTACGAGTTGTCGTTCATATTTAGAACCTCATAATCAGCTTTGTTTTATTGCCGAACAGTGCAATGCCACTCCCACAACTTTTCATGAAAAAGGACGAATTTCGTATTGTGACATCCTCATGGCCGAAACAGTCATCCGAGCATATATGAGGGCGACCTTGTTGAGTTGCACGGAGAAAAACATCCAAGAAAATAACTTGTATTAGCTTTTACCAGTTGGTGGCGCTACTACTACGATGGAAAATAAGTTGGTAGATGTCTTCAGGGCTGAAGTATCCTCAAATGTGTACAACTTCGAGAAGATAGGATCATCTGAGTCATGTTGCCGGAGCTTTTGTTGCCACAGAGTACAATCGGACTTTTCAGCACCTTAATAGCCACGCCTTTTGCCAAAACGTCACAAAATTCGGCAGAGAGTAAGATCATTGTCTTGAGTCTTTTCTGACTCATTTTCAGTCGGATTCGTCAAAAGGGCACCGTGCAGTACGTGAAAATTAAAATAAAAACTAATTTTTGATTCCACTTGGCGGCACTGTGTGTATAACAAAATAATAACATTAAGATGTCTTCAGGTCGGGACGTTTTATTTACAGGTGAAGGTTTGGATTTTTAGGAGCATGTGCAGGGGAGTTATTAAGCATTCATTTATTTGTATTAGGTTCATTTTGTCTTCTTATTATTGATATTTGACTGATTCATTAAAAGCAGACAATTATGTTTTAGGTTAATTTTTTACCTGACATGTTTCGGCGAGTCTTTCGCCTTCTTCAGAGTGTCGCATGATGGTGTCTTGAGACCCGTCTTTATCAGCTGATGTTCCATGAGGGTGTGACTTACCTGTCAAAAAAATGAAAAAATCAGAGCAGTAAAAGAACAAGCACAACATGAACATTACAAATCAGCAATCACTGACCACTGCAAAAGGGAAAACCACATCATGGACCGGGAGAAGGGCAGGGTCATCCGCACAGAAGAGAACAAACAACAGCGCTGGATCAGAGAGGCCATTGAGATCTGCAAGCGAGGCATAAAAACCATGAACAGAGACAAGGGAGCCTTCATCCTCTCTACCACCTGGACCAGCATCTTGGCGGAGTGAACGGACAGCGGGGGGCGTGACTTGCCTTCATTCTTGTGACAGGTAAGTCACGCCCTCATGGAACATCAGCTGATAAAGACGGGTCACAAGACAGCATCATGTGACACTCTGAAGAAGGCGAAAGACTTTTGTATTGTGACATGCTCAAGGCCTAAACACTCATCCGAGCAAATATAAGGTAGATTTTGTTCACCTGCCCGGAGAAAAACATCAACGAAAATAATTTGTATTTGTTTTAACCAGTTGGTGGCGCTACCACTGCGATCAAAAATAAGTTGGCAGCCGTCTTCAGGGCCTGAATATCCTCAAATGTGAAAGATTTCCAGAAGATGGATCATCTGAATCATTTTGCAGGAACTTTTGTTGCCACGGAGAATAATCAGACTCTGCGGCACCGTAATAGCCACGCCCTTTGAAGGAAAGTCATAAAAATAGGGATAGAGTAAGATCAATGTCTTGAGTCTTTTCTAGCCAATTTTCAATCGGATTCGTTAAAAGGGCACCATGCAGTACGTCAAAATGTAAAAAATGATATTGATTGGCGCAAGGTGTATAACTGAATATAAACATATAGATGTCTTCAGGTACAGACTCTTTATGTACATGTGAAGTTTTGGATTTTTAGCAGCATGTGCAGGAGAGTTATTAAGCATTTTGTCCATTGCGGCGAAGGAAATCTTAAGTGAAAACTTTGAAGCCCCGCCCCCGTCATATAGTATTTCGGAAACAAAAAATTTTAGCCCCAGTGTTTGTCCCAGGTCTTCAGATGCTACAGACAGAATTTTAAGGCAATCAGATGAAGCCTTTAGGATCAGGGTGCAAAAGAATGACCCCTGTAAACATGCAAAAAAGGGCAAAAGTCGGACTTTCAAAAATTCATAACTCACTTCCTGTTCATATTAGACGTTAAAATATCAAATTTTTCGCCATGCCCGATGAGACTGCCAAGTTTGGTGAGTTTTTGTGCATGTTTCGGGGGTCAAAAATGCGATCGAACAATCGGAAAAATAATAATAATAATAATTTCTACAAAAACAATAGGGACTTCGCAGCGGTCGCTGCTCAGGCCCTAATAATAATAATAATAATAATAATAAAAGTAATAATATTTTCTACAAAAACAATAGGGACCTCGCCGCGGTCGCGGCTCGGGCCCCAATAATAATTTCTACACAAAGTCCATTGTGGTGACCCGCCACCTTTTAAGTAAATTCAAAATGGCCGACTTCCTGTAAAACCTAGCTCATTGCTCCAAGAGACTTTTTTGTAGGTCTTGGTCTTATACATACAGTGAACCCTCGCTACTTCGCGGTTCACCTTTCGCGGGTTCAGTGCTTCGCGGGTCTAAAAAATATTCGGGGGCATTGTAGTTTCGCCGAGCGGCACGACGGGGCGCTGGAGCGGTTAGACGGCCGGCGTGCGCCGAAGAAGAGCGTGGGCGAAGAGGAGAGTGGACGAAGAAGAGCACGTTCTCCCGGACACGATCGGTGGCGACGTTTCGCGCGGTTCGGACCGTACCAGAGCTCCGGCCAGCGTGCGTGGCAGTTAAGCCGTAGAGGAGCACCTTCCCCGGGCACGGGCGGTGCCAAGCGGCCCCTAAGTTTAACCGAATGGAAGCTCCGGCGGAGGAGGGCATGCTCGCGTCACAATAAGCCGAAGAGGAGCACCTTCCCCGGGCACGGGCGGTTCCAAGCGGCCCCTAAGTTTAACCGAATGGAAGCTCCGGGGGCGGAGGGCGGGCGTGTGTCACAGTTAAGCCAAATTGGAGCACCTCTTCTGCCCGGGCACGAGCGGAGCGCGAGGCTGTCAGTTATGAATGAATAAATGAATAAATAAATAAAGAATGCCACCTTTCATTTCACAGGGCACACCGGACGGCGTACCAGCAGGTAAAAGTCGGAGTAATTAAATAAATACTAAAAGAATGGCTGGGGAATAAAAAAATAATACGTTTTAATAATAATTTGGTTTTTTTGTTATAACATGAATTTCACTCTCTCTCTCCCCGTATATATATATATATATATATATATATATAAATATATATATATTTATTATATATATTGTTTATTTTTTTTAAGCATTTTTGAAGGTGCGCCGCTACTTCGCGGATTTTCAGTTTTCGCGGGTGGTCTCGGTCCCCGTTAACCGCGATAACCGAGGGTTCACTGTACTCCATAAAATTTACAAAAAGCGAGGTGAAACACTCAACCAGAGCTGCTTTTTTTAACATTTCTCGAGGGCCATGGCGAGCCATTTAAAAAAAGCTGCACAACTAACGTATAAAATATTGATAAATTTGCTCGGCCTGATGTGTGTGTAAAGTTTTACGAGTTGTCGTTCATATTTAGAACCTCATAATCAGCTTTGTTTTATTGCCGAACAGTGCAATGCCACTCCCACAACTTTTCACGAAAAAGGACGAATTTCGTATTGTGACATCCTCATGGCCGAAACAGTCATCCGAGCAAATATAAGGTAGATTTTGTTCACCTGCCCGGAGAAAAACATCAACGAAAATAATTTGTATTTGTTTTAACCAGTTGGTGGCGCTACCACTGCGATCAAAAATAAGTTGGCAGCCGTCTTCAGGGCCTGAATATCCTCAAATGTGAAAAATTTCGAGAAGATGGATCATCTGAATCATTTTGCAGGAACTTTTGTTGCCACGGAGAATAATCAGACTCTGCGGCACCGTAATAGCCAAGCCCTTCGAAGGAAAGTCACAAAAATAGGGATAGAGTAAGATCAATGTCTTGAGTCTTTTCTAGCCAATTTTCAATCAGATTCGTTAAAAGGGCACCGTGCAGTACGTCAAAATGTAAAAAATGATATTGATTGGCGCAAGGTGTATAACTGAATATAAACATATAGATGTCTTCAGGTACAGACTTTTTATGTACATGTGAAGTTTTGGATTTTTAGCAGCATGTGCAGGAGAGTTATTAAGCATTTTGTCCATTGCGGCGAAGGAAATCTTAAGTGAAAACTTTGAAGCCCCGCCCCCGTCATATAGTATTTCGGAAACAAAAAATTTTAGCCCCAGTGTTTGTCCCAGGTCTTCAGATGCTACAGACAGAATTTTAAGGCAATCAGATGAAGCCTTTAGGATCAGGGTGCAAAAGAATGACCCCTGTAAACATGCAAAAAAGGGCAAAAGTCGGACTTTCAAAAATTCATAACTCACTTCCTGTTCATATTAGACGTTAAAATATCAAATTTTTCGCCATGCCCGATGAGACTGCCAAGTTTGGTGAGTTTTTGTGCATGTTTCGGGGGTCAAAAATGCGATCGAACAATCGGAAAAATAATAATAATAATAATTTCTACAAAAACAATAGGGACTTCGCAGCGGTCGCTGCTCAGGCCCTAATAATAATAATAATAATATTAATAATAATAAAAGTAATAATATTTTCTACAAAAACAATAGGGACCTCGCAGCCGTCGCAGCTCGGGCCCTAATAACAATTTCTAGAAAAACAATAGGGACCTCGCAGCGGTCACTGCTCGGGCCCTAATAATAATAATAATAAAAATAATAATAATTTCCACAAAAACAATGGGGACCTCGTAGCGGTCGCTGCTCAGGCCCTAATAATAATTTCTACAAAAACAATAGGGACCTCGCCGCCGTCGCTGCTCGGGCCCCAATAATAATTTCTACACAAAGTCCATTGTGGTGACTCGCCCCCTTTTAAGTAAATTCAAAATGGCCGACTTCCTGTAAAACCTAGCTCATTGCTCCAAGAGACTTTTTTGTAGGTCTTGGTCTTATACATACAGTGAACCCTCGCTACTTCGCGGTTCACCTTTCGCGGGTTCAGTGCTTCGCGGGTCTAAAAAATATTCGGGGGCATTGTAGTTTCGCCGAGCGGCACGACGGGGCGCTGGAGCGGTTAGACGGCCGGCGTGCGCCGAAGAAGAGCGTGGGCGAAGAGGAGAGTGGACGAAGAAGAGCACGTTCTCCCGGACACGATCGGTGGCGACGTTTCGCGCGGTTCGGACCGTACCAGAGCTCCGGCCGGCGTGCGTGGCAGTTAAGCCGTAGAGGAGCACCTTCCCCGGGCACGGGCGGTGCCAAGCGGCCCCTAAGTTTAACCGAATGGAAGCTCCGGAGGAGGAGGGCATGCTCGCGTCACAGTAAGCCGAAGAGGAGCACCTTCCCCGGGCACGGGCGGTTCCAAGCGGCCCCTAAGTTTAACCGAATGGAAGCTCCGGAGGAGGAGGGCATGCTCGCGTCACAGTAAGCCGAAGAGGAGCACCTTCCCCGGGCACGGGCGGTTCCAAGCGGCCCCTAAGTTTAACTGAATGGAAGCTCCGGAGGAGGAGGGCATGCTCGCGTCACAGTAAGCCGAAGAGGAGCACCTTCCCCGGGCACGGGCGGTGCCAAGCGGCCCCTAAGTTTAACCGAATGGAAGTTCCGGGGGAGGAGGGCGGGCGTGTGTCACAGTTAAGCCGAATTGGAGCACCTCTTCCGCCCGGGCACGAGCGGAGCGCGAGGCTGTCAGTTATGAATGAATAAATGAATAAATAAATAAAGAATGCCACCTTTCATTTCACAGGGCACACCGGACGGCGTACCAGCAGGTAAAAGTCGGAGTAATTAAATAAATACAAAAAGAATGGCTGGGGAATAAAAAAATAATACGTTTTAATAATAATTTGGTTTTTTTGTTCTAAAATGAATTTCACTCTCTCTCTCCCCGTATATATATATATATATATATATATATATATATTTATTATATATATTGTATATTTTTTTTAAGCATTTTTGAAGGTGCGCCGCTACTTCGCGGATTTTCAGTTTTCGCGGGTGGTCTCGGTCCACATTAACCGCGATAACCGAGGGTTCACTGTACTCCATAAAATTTACAAAAAGCGAGGTGAAACACTCAACCAGAGCTGCTTTTTTTTAACATTTCTCGAGGGCCATGGCGAGCCATTTCAAAAAAGCTGCACAACTAACTTATAAAATATTGATAAATTTGCTCGGCCTGATGTGTGTGTAAAGTTTTACGAGTTGTCGTTCATATTTAGAACCTCATAATCAGCTTTGTTTTATTGCCGAACAGTGCAATGCCACTCCCACAACTTTTCACGAAAAATCATGAATTTCGTATTGTGACATCCTCATGGCCGAAACAGTCATCCGAGCATATATGAGGGCGACCTTGTTGAGTTGCACGGAGAAAAACATCCAAGAAAATAACTTGTATTAGCTTTTACCAGTTGGTGGCGCTACTACTACGATGGAAAATAAGTTGGTAGATGTCTTCAGGGCTGAAGTATCCTCAAATGTGTACAACTTCGAGAAGATAGGATCATCTGAGTCATGTTGCCGGAGCTTTTGTTGCCACAGAGTACAATCGGACTTTTCAGCACCTTAATAGCCACGCCTTTTGCCAAAACGTCACAAAATTCGGCAGAGAGTAAGATCATTGTCTTGAGTCTTTTCTGACTCATTTTCAGTCGGATTCGTCAAAAGGGCACCGTGCAGTACGTGAAAATTAAAATAAAAACTAATTTTTGATTCCACTTGGCGGCACTGTGTGTATAACAAAATAATAACATTAAGATGTCTTCAGGTCGGGACGTTTTATTTACAGGTGAAGGTTTGGATTTTTAGGAGCATGTGCAGGGGAGTTATTAAGCATTCATTTATTTGTATTAGGTTCATTTTGTCTTCTTATTATTGATATTTGACTGATTCATTAAAAGCAGACAATTATGTTTTAGGTTAATTTTTTACCTGACATGTTTCGGCGAGTCTTTCGCCTTCTTCAGAGTGTCGCATGATGGTGTCTTGAGACCCGTCTTTATCAGCTGATGTTCCATGAGGGTGTGACTTACCTGTCAAAAAAATGAAAAAATCAGAGCAGTAAAAGAACAAGCACAACATGAACATTACAAATCAGCAATCACTGACCACTGCAAAAGGGAAAACCACATCATGGACCGGGAGAAGGGCAGGGTCATCCGCACAGAAGAGAACAAACAACAGCGCTGGATCAGAGAGGCCATTGAGATCTGCAAGCGAGGCATAAAAACCATGAACAGAGACAAGGGAGCCTTCATCCTCTCTACCACCTGGACCAGCATCTTGGCGGAGTGAACGGACAGCGGGGGGCGTGACTTGCCTTCATTCTTGTGACAGGTAAGTCACGCCCTCATGGAACATCAGCTGATAAAGACGGGTCACAAGACAGCATCATGTGACACTCTGAAGAAGGCGAAAGACTTTTGTATTGTGACATGCTCAAGGCCTAAACACTCATCCGAGCAAATATAAGGTAGATTTTGTTCACCTGCCCGGAGAAAAACATCAACGAAAATAATTTGTATTTGTTTTAACCAGTTGGTGGCGCTACCACTGCGATCAAAAATAAGTTGGCAGCCGTCTTCAGGGCCTGAATATCCTCAAATGTGAAAGATTTCCAGAAGATGGATCATCTGAATCATTTTGCAGGAACTTTTGTTGCCACGGAGAATAATCAGACTCTGCGGCACCGTAATAGCCACGCCCTTTGAAGGAAAGTCATAAAAATAGGGATAGAGTAAGATCAATGTCTTGAGTCTTTTCTAGCCAATTTTCAATCGGATTCGTTAAAAGGGCACCATGCAGTACGTCAAAATGTAAAAAATGATATTGATTGGCGCAAGGTGTATAACTGAATATAAACATATAGATGTCTTCAGGTACAGACTCTTTATGTACATGTGAAGTTTTGGATTTTTAGCAGCATGTGCAGGAGAGTTATTAAGCATTTTGTCCATTGCGGCGAAGGAAATCTTAAGTGAAAACTTTGAAGCCCCGCCCCCGTCATATAGTATTTCGGAAACAAAAAATTTTAGCCCCAGTGTTTGTCCCAGGTCTTCAGATGCTACAGACAGAATTTTAAGGCAATCAGATGAAGCCTTTAGGATCAGGGTGCAAAAGAATGACCCCTGTAAACATGCAAAAAAGGGCAAAAGTCGGACTTTCAAAAATTCATAACTCACTTCCTGTTCATATTAGACGTTAAAATATCAAATTTTTCGCCATGCCCGATGAGACTGCCAAGTTTGGTGAGTTTTTGTGCATGTTTCGGGGGTCAAAAATGCGATCGAACAATCGGAAAAATAATAATAATAATAATTTCTACAAAAACAATAGGGACTTCGCAGCGGTCGCTGCTCAGGCCCTAATAATAATAATAATAATAATAATAAAAGTAATAATATTTTCTACAAAAACAATAGGGACCTCGCCGCGGTCGCGGCTCGGGCCCCAATAATAATTTCTACACAAAGTCCATTGTGGTGACCCGCCACCTTTTAAGTAAATTCAAAATGGCCGACTTCCTGTAAAACCTAGCTCATTGCTCCAAGAGACTTTTTTGTAGGTCTTGGTCTTATACATACAGTGAACCCTCGCTACTTCGCGGTTCACCTTTCGCGGGTTCAGTGCTTCGCGGGTCTAAAAAATATTCGGGGGCATTGTAGTTTCGCCGAGCGGCACGACGGGGCGCTGGAGCGGTTAGACGGCCGGCGTGCGCCGAAGAAGAGCGTGGGCGAAGAGGAGAGTGGACGAAGAAGAGCACGTTCTCCCGGACACGATCGGTGGCGACGTTTCGCGCGGTTCGGACCGTACCAGAGCTCCGGCCAGCGTGCGTGGCAGTTAAGCCGTAGAGGAGCACCTTCCCCGGGCACGGGCGGTGCCAAGCGGCCCCTAAGTTTAACCGAATGGAAGCTCCGGCGGAGGAGGGCATGCTCGCGTCACAATAAGCCGAAGAGGAGCACCTTCCCCGGGCACGGGCGGTTCCAAGCGGCCCCTAAGTTTAACCGAATGGAAGCTCCGGGGGCGGAGGGCGGGCGTGTGTCACAGTTAAGCCAAATTGGAGCACCTCTTCTGCCCGGGCACGAGCGGAGCGCGAGGCTGTCAGTTATGAATGAATAAATGAATAAATAAATAAAGAATGCCACCTTTCATTTCACAGGGCACACCGGACGGCGTACCAGCAGGTAAAAGTCGGAGTAATTAAATAAATACTAAAAGAATGGCTGGGGAATAAAAAAATAATACGTTTTAATAATAATTTGGTTTTTTTGTTATAACATGAATTTCACTCTCTCTCTCCCCGTATATATATATATATATATATATATATATAAATATATATATATTTATTATATATATTGTTTATTTTTTTTAAGCATTTTTGAAGGTGCGCCGCTACTTCGCGGATTTTCAGTTTTCGCGGGTGGTCTCGGTCCCCGTTAACCGCGATAACCGAGGGTTCACTGTACTCCATAAAATTTACAAAAAGCGAGGTGAAACACTCAACCAGAGCTGCTTTTTTTAACATTTCTCGAGGGCCATGGCGAGCCATTTAAAAAAAGCTGCACAACTAACGTATAAAATATTGATAAATTTGCTCGGCCTGATGTGTGTGTAAAGTTTTACGAGTTGTCGTTCATATTTAGAACCTCATAATCAGCTTTGTTTTATTGCCGAACAGTGCAATGCCACTCCCACAACTTTTCACGAAAAAGGACGAATTTCGTATTGTGACATCCTCATGGCCGAAACAGTCATCCGAGCAAATATAAGGTAGATTTTGTTCACCTGCCCGGAGAAAAACATCAACGAAAATAATTTGTATTTGTTTTAACCAGTTGGTGGCGCTACCACTGCGATCAAAAATAAGTTGGCAGCCGTCTTCAGGGCCTGAATATCCTCAAATGTGAAAAATTTCGAGAAGATGGATCATCTGAATCATTTTGCAGGAACTTTTGTTGCCACGGAGAATAATCAGACTCTGCGGCACCGTAATAGCCAAGCCCTTCGAAGGAAAGTCACAAAAATAGGGATAGAGTAAGATCAATGTCTTGAGTCTTTTCTAGCCAATTTTCAATCAGATTCGTTAAAAGGGCACCGTGCAGTACGTCAAAATGTAAAAAATGATATTGATTGGCGCAAGGTGTATAACTGAATATAAACATATAGATGTCTTCAGGTACAGACTTTTTATGTACATGTGAAGTTTTGGATTTTTAGCAGCATGTGCAGGAGAGTTATTAAGCATTTTGTCCATTGCGGCGAAGGAAATCTTAAGTGAAAACTTTGAAGCCCCGCCCCCGTCATATAGTATTTCGGAAACAAAAAATTTTAGCCCCAGTGTTTGTCCCAGGTCTTCAGATGCTACAGACAGAATTTTAAGGCAATCAGATGAAGCCTTTAGGATCAGGGTGCAAAAGAATGACCCCTGTAAACATGCAAAAAAGGGCAAAAGTCGGACTTTCAAAAATTCATAACTCACTTCCTGTTCATATTAGACGTTAAAATATCAAATTTTTCGCCATGCCCGATGAGACTGCCAAGTTTGGTGAGTTTTTGTGCATGTTTCGGGGGTCAAAAATGCGATCGAACAATCGGAAAAATAATAATAATAAT
The DNA here is from genome assembly GCF_059441095.1 of Idiotropiscis lumnitzeri. Classification (NCBI taxonomy): domain Eukaryota; kingdom Metazoa; phylum Chordata; class Actinopteri; order Syngnathiformes; family Syngnathidae; genus Idiotropiscis; species Idiotropiscis lumnitzeri. Next base: position 13,757 of record NW_028283734.1, on the reverse strand, counting down.
AATTTCTACAAAAACAATAGGGACTTCGCAGCGGTCGCTGCTCAGGCCCTAATAATAATAATAATAATATTAATAATAATAAAAGTAATAATATTTTCTACAAAAACAATAGGGACCTCGCAGCCGTCGCAGCTCGGGCCCTAATAACAATTTCTAGAAAAACAATAGGGACCTCGCAGCGGTCACTGCTCGGGCCCTAATAATAATAATAATAAAAATAATAATAATTTCCACAAAAACAATGGGGACCTCGTAGCGGTCGCTGCTCAGGCCCTAATAATAATTTCTACAAAAACAATAGGGACCTCGCCGCCGTCGCTGCTCGGGCCCCAATAATAATTTCTACACAAAGTCCATTGTGGTGACTCGCCCCCTTTTAAGTAAATTCAAAATGGCCGACTTCCTGTAAAACCTAGCTCATTGCTCCAAGAGACTTTTTTGTAGGTCTTGGTCTTATACATACAGTGAACCCTCGCTACTTCGCGGTTCACCTTTCGCGGGTTCAGTGCTTCGCGGGTCTAAAAAATATTCGGGGGCATTGTAGTTTCGCCGAGCGGCACGACGGGGCGCTGGAGCGGTTAGACGGCCGGCGTGCGCCGAAGAAGAGCGTGGGCGAAGAGGAGAGTGGACGAAGAAGAGCACGTTCTCCCGGACACGATCGGTGGCGACGTTTCGCGCGGTTCGGACCGTACCAGAGCTCCGGCCGGCGTGCGTGGCAGTTAAGCCGTAGAGGAGCACCTTCCCCGGGCACGGGCGGTGCCAAGCGGCCCCTAAGTTTAACCGAATGGAAGCTCCGGAGGAGGAGGGCATGCTCGCGTCACAGTAAGCCGAAGAGGAGCACCTTCCCCGGGCACGGGCGGTTCCAAGCGGCCCCTAAGTTTAACCGAATGGAAGCTCCGGAGGAGGAGGGCATGCTCGCGTCACAGTAAGCCGAAGAGGAGCACCTTCCCCGGGCACGGGCGGTTCCAAGCGGCCCCTAAGTTTAACTGAATGGAAGCTCCGGAGGAGGAGGGCATGCTCGCGTCACAGTAAGCCGAAGAGGAGCACCTTCCCCGGGCACGGGCGGTGCCAAGCGGCCCCTAAGTTTAACCGAATGGAAGTTCCGGGGGAGGAGGGCGGGCGTGTGTCACAGTTAAGCCGAATTGGAGCACCTCTTCCGCCCGGGCACGAGCGGAGCGCGAGGCTGTCAGTTATGAATGAATAAATGAATAAATAAATAAAGAATGCCACCTTTCATTTCACAGGGCACACCGGACGGCGTACCAGCAGGTAAAAGTCGGAGTAATTAAATAAATACAAAAAGAATGGCTGGGGAATAAAAAAATAATACGTTTTAATAATAATTTGGTTTTTTTGTTCTAAAATGAATTTCACTCTCTCTCTCCCCGTATATATATATATATATATATATATATATATATTTATTATATATATTGTATATTTTTTTTAAGCATTTTTGAAGGTGCGCCGCTACTTCGCGGATTTTCAGTTTTCGCGGGTGGTCTCGGTCCACATTAACCGCGATAACCGAGGGTTCACTGTACTCCATAAAATTTACAAAAAGCGAGGTGAAACACTCAACCAGAGCTGCTTTTTTTTAACATTTCTCGAGGGCCATGGCGAGCCATTTCAAAAAAGCTGCACAACTAACTTATAAAATATTGATAAATTTGCTCGGCCTGATGTGTGTGTAAAGTTTTACGAGTTGTCGTTCATATTTAGAACCTCATAATCAGCTTTGTTTTATTGCCGAACAGTGCAATGCCACTCCCACAACTTTTCACGAAAAATCATGAATTTCGTATTGTGACATCCTCATGGCCGAAACAGTCATCCGAGCATATATGAGGGCGACCTTGTTGAGTTGCACGGAGAAAAACATCCAAGAAAATAACTTGTATTAGCTTTTACCAGTTGGTGGCGCTACTACTACGATGGAAAATAAGTTGGTAGATGTCTTCAGGGCTGAAGTATCCTCAAATGTGTACAACTTCGAGAAGATAGGATCATCTGAGTCATGTTGCCGGAGCTTTTGTTGCCACAGAGTACAATCGGACTTTTCAGCACCTTAATAGCCACGCCTTTTGCCAAAACGTCACAAAATTCGGCAGAGAGTAAGATCATTGTCTTGAGTCTTTTCTGACTCATTTTCAGTCGGATTCGTCAAAAGGGCACCGTGCAGTACGTGAAAATTAAAATAAAAACTAATTTTTGATTCCACTTGGCGGCACTGTGTGTATAACAAAATAATAACATTAAGATGTCTTCAGGTCGGGACGTTTTATTTACAGGTGAAGGTTTGGATTTTTAGGAGCATGTGCAGGGGAGTTATTAAGCATTCATTTATTTGTATTAGGTTCATTTTGTCTTCTTATTATTGATATTTGACTGATTCATTAAAAGCAGACATTTATGTTTTAGGTTAATTTTTTACCTGACATGTTTCGGCGAGTCTTTCGCCTTCTTCAGAGTGTCGCATGATGGTGTCTTGAGACCAGTCTTTATCAGCTGATGTTCCATGAGGGTGTGACTTACCTGTCAAAAAAATTAAAAAATCAGAGCAGTAAAAGAACAAGCACAACATGAACATTACAAATCAGCAATCACTGACCACTGCAAAAGGGAAAACCACATCATGGACCGGGAGAAGGGCAGGGTCATCCGCACAGAAGAGAACAAACAACAGCGCTGGATCAGAGAGGCCATTGAGATCTGCAAGCGAGGCATAAAAACCATGAACAGAGACAAGGGAACCTTCATCCTCTCTACCACCTGGAGCAGCATTTTGGCGGAGTGAACGGACAGCGGGGGGCGTGACTTGCCTTCGTTCTTGTGACAGGTAAGTCACGCCCTCATGGAACATCAGCTGATAAAGACGGGCCACAAGACACCATCATGTGACACTCTGAAGAAGGCGAAAGACTTTCGTATTGTGACATCCTCAAGGCCTAAACACTCATCCGAGCAAATGTAAGGTAGATTTTGTTAACCTGCCCGGAGAAAAAAATCAACGAAAATAATTTGTATTTGTTTTAACCAGTTGGTGGTGCTACCACTGCGATCAAAAATAAGTTGGCAGCCGTCTTCAGGGCCTGAATATCCTCAAATGTGAAAAATTTCGAGAAGATGGATCATCTGAATCATTTTGCAGGAACTTTTGTTGCCACGGAGAATAATCAGACTCTGCGGCACCGTAATACCCACGCCCTTCGAAGGAAAGTCACAAAAATAGGGATAGAGTAAGATCAATGTCTTGAGTCTTTTCTAGCCAATTTTCAATCAGATTCGTTAAAAGGGCACCGTGCAGTACGTCAAAATGTAAAAAATGATATTGATTGGCGCAAGGTGTATAACTGAATATAAACATATAGATGTCTTCAGGTCCAGACTCTTTATGTACATGTGAAGTTTTGGATTTTTAGCAGCATGTGCAGGAGAGTTATTAAGCATTTTGTCCATTGCGGCGAAGGAAATCTTAAGTGAAAACTTTGATGCCCCGCCCCCGTCATATAGTATTTCGGAAACAAAAAATTTTAGCCCCAGTGTTTGTGCCAGGTCTTCAGATGCTACAGACAGAATTTTAAGGCAATCAGATGAAGCCTTTAGGATCAGGGTGCAAAAGAATGACCCCTGTAAACATGCAAAAAAGGGCAAAAGTCGGACTTTCAAAAATTCATAACTCACTTCCTGTTCATATTAGACGTTAAAATATCAAATTTTTCGCCATGCCCGATGAGACTGCCAAGTTTGGTGAGTTTTTGTGCATGTTTCGGGGGTCAAAAATGCGATCGAACAATCGGAAAAATAATAATAATAATAATTTCTACAAAAACAATAGGGACTTCGCAGCGGTCGCTGCTCAGGCCCTAATAATAATAATAATAATAATAATAATAAAAGTAATAATATTTTCTACAAAAACAATAGGGACCTCGCAGCCGTCGCAGCTCGGGCCCTAATAACAATTTCTAGAAAAACAATAGGGACCTCGCCGCCGTCGCTGCTCGGGCCCCAATAATAATTTCTACACAAAGTCCATTGTGGTGACCCGCCCCCTTTTAAGTAAATTCAAAATGGCCGACTTCCTGTAAAACCTAGCTCATTGCTCCAAGAGACTTTTTTGTAGGTCTTGGTCTTATACATACAGTGAACCCTCGCTACTTCGCGGTTCACCTTTCGCGGGTTCAGTGCTTCGCGGGTCTAAAAAATATTCGGGGGCATTGTAGTTTCGCCGAGCGGCACGACGGGGCGCTGGAGCGGTTAGACGGCCGGCGTGCGCCGAAGAAGAGCGTGGGCGAAGAGGAGAGTGGACGAAGAAGAGCACGTTCTCCCGGACACGATCGGTGGCGACGTTTCGCGCGGTTCGGACCGTACCAGAGCTCCGGCCGGCGTGCGTGGCAGTTAAGCCGTAGAGGAGCACCTTCCCCGGGCACGGGCGGTGCCAAGCGGCCCCTAAGTTTAACCGAATGGAAGCTCCGGAGGAGGAGGGCATGCTCGCGTCACAGTAAGCCGAAGAGGAGCACCTTCCCCGGGCACGGGCGGTTCCAAGCGGCCCCTAAGTTTAACCGAATGGAAGCTCCGGAGGAGGAGGGCATGCTCGCGTCACAGTAAGCCGAAGAGGAGCACCTTCCCCGGGCACGGGCGGTTCCAAGCGGCCCCTAAGTTTAACTGAATGGAAGCTCCGGAGGAGGAGGGCATGCTCGCGTCACAGTAAGCCGAAGAGGAGCACCTTCCCCGGGCACGGGCGGTGCCAAGCGGCCCCTAAGTTTAACCGAATGGAAGTTCCGGGGGAGGAGGGCGGGCGTGTGTCACAGTTAAGCCGAATTGGAGCACCTCTTCCGCCCGGGCACGAGCGGAGCGCGAGGCTGTCAGTTATGAATGAATAAATGAATAAATAAATAAAGAATGCCACCTTTCATTTCACAGGGCACACCGGACGGCGTACCAGCAGGTAAAAGTCGGAGTAATTAAATAAATACAAAAAGAATGGCTGGGGAATAAAAAAATAATACGTTTTAATAATAATTTGGTTTTTTTGTTCTAAAATGAATTTCACTCTCTCTCTCCCCGTATATATATATATATATATATATATATATATATTTATTATATATATTGTATATTTTTTTTAAGCATTTTTGAAGGTGCGCCGCTACTTCGCGGATTTTCAGTTTTCGCGGGTGGTCTCGGTCCACATTAACCGCGATAACCGAGGGTTCACTGTACTCCATAAAATTTACAAAAAGCGAGGTGAAACACTCAACCAGAGCTGCTTTTTTTTAACATTTCTCGAGGGCCATGGCGAGCCATTTCAAAAAAGCTGCACAACTAACTTATAAAATATTGATAAATTTGCTCGGCCTGATGTGTGTGTAAAGTTTTACGAGTTGTCGTTCATATTTAGAACCTCATAATCAGCTTTGTTTTATTGCCGAACAGTGCAATGCCACTCCCACAACTTTTCACGAAAAATCATGAATTTCGTATTGTGACATCCTCATGGCCGAAACAGTCATCCGAGCATATATGAGGGCGACCTTGTTGAGTTGCACGGAGAAAAACATCCAAGAAAATAACTTGTATTAGCTTTTACCAGTTGGTGGCGCTACTACTACGATGGAAAATAAGTTGGTAGATGTCTTCAGGGCTGAAGTATCCTCAAATGTGTACAACTTCGAGAAGATAGGATCATCTGAGTCATGTTGCCGGAGCTTTTGTTGCCACAGAGTACAATCGGACTTTTCAGCACCTTAATAGCCACGCCTTTTGCCAAAACGTCACAAAATTCGGCAGAGAGTAAGATCATTGTCTTGAGTCTTTTCTGACTCATTTTCAGTCGGATTCGTCAAAAGGGCACCGTGCAGTACGTGAAAATTAAAATAAAAACTAATTTTTGATTCCACTTGGCGGCACTGTGTGTATAACAAAATAATAACATTAAGATGTCTTCAGGTCGGGACGTTTTATTTACAGGTGAAGGTTTGGATTTTTAGGAGCATGTGCAGGGGAGTTATTAAGCATTCATTTATTTGTATTAGGTTCATTTTGTCTTCTTATTATTGATATTTGACTGATTCATTAAAAGCAGACAATTATGTTTTAGGTTAATTTTTTACCTGACATGTTTCGGCGAGTCTTTCGCCTTCTTCAGAGTGTCGCATGATGGTGTCTTGAGACCCGTCTTTATCAGCTGATGTTCCATGAGGGTGTGACTTACCTGTCAAAAAAATGAAAAAATCAGAGCAGTAAAAGAACAAGCACAACATGAACATTACAAATCAGCAATCACTGACCACTGCAAAAGGGAAAACCACATCATGGACCGGGAGAAGGGCAGGGTCATCCGCACAGAAGAGAACAAACAACAGCGCTGGATCAGAGAGGCCATTGAGATCTGCAAGCGAGGCATAAAAACCATGAACAGAGACAAGGGAGCCTTCATCCTCTCTACCACCTGGACCAGCATCTTGGCGGAGTGAACGGACAGCGGGGGGCGTGACTTGCCTTCATTCTTGTGACAGGTAAGTCACGCCCTCATGGAACATCAGCTGATAAAGACGGGTCACAAGACAGCATCATGTGACACTCTGAAGAAGGCGAAAGACTTTTGTATTGTGACATGCTCAAGGCCTAAACACTCATCCGAGCAAATATAAGGTAGATTTTGTTCACCTGCCCGGAGAAAAACATCAACGAAAATAATTTGTATTTGTTTTAACCAGTTGGTGGCGCTACCACTGCGATCAAAAATAAGTTGGCAGCCGTCTTCAGGGCCTGAATATCCTCAAATGTGAAAGATTTCCAGAAGATGGATCATCTGAATCATTTTGCAGGAACTTTTGTTGCCACGGAGAATAATCAGACTCTGCGGCACCGTAATAGCCACGCCCTTTGAAGGAAAGTCATAAAAATAGGGATAGAGTAAGATCAATGTCTTGAGTCTTTTCTAGCCAATTTTCAATCGGATTCGTTAAAAGGGCACCATGCAGTACGTCAAAATGTAAAAAATGATATTGATTGGCGCAAGGTGTATAACTGAATATAAACATATAGATGTCTTCAGGTACAGACTCTTTATGTACATGTGAAGTTTTGGATTTTTAGCAGCATGTGCAGGAGAGTTATTAAGCATTTTGTCCATTGCGGCGAAGGAAATCTTAAGTGAAAACTTTGAAGCCCCGCCCCCGTCATATAGTATTTCGGAAACAAAAAATTTTAGCCCCAGTGTTTGTCCCAGGTCTTCAGATGCTACAGACAGAATTTTAAGGCAATCAGATGAAGCCTTTAGGATCAGGGTGCAAAAGAATGACCCCTGTAAACATGCAAAAAAGGGCAAAAGTCGGACTTTCAAAAATTCATAACTCACTTCCTGTTCATATTAGACGTTAAAATATCAAATTTTTCGCCATGCCCGATGAGACTGCCAAGTTTGGTGAGTTTTTGTGCATGTTTCGGGGGTCAAAAATGCGATCGAACAATCGGAAAAATAATAATAATAATAATTTCTACAAAAACAATAGGGACTTCGCAGCGGTCGCTGCTCAGGCCCTAATAATAATAATAATAATAATAATAAAAGTAATAATATTTTCTACAAAAACAATAGGGACCTCGCCGCGGTCGCGGCTCGGGCCCCAATAATAATTTCTACACAAAGTCCATTGTGGTGACCCGCCACCTTTTAAGTAAATTCAAAATGGCCGACTTCCTGTAAAACCTAGCTCATTGCTCCAAGAGACTTTTTTGTAGGTCTTGGTCTTATACATACAGTGAACCCTCGCTACTTCGCGGTTCACCTTTCGCGGGTTCAGTGCTTCGCGGGTCTAAAAAATATTCGGGGGCATTGTAGTTTCGCCGAGCGGCACGACGGGGCGCTGGAGCGGTTAGACGGCCGGCGTGCGCCGAAGAAGAGCGTGGGCGAAGAGGAGAGTGGACGAAGAAGAGCACGTTCTCCCGGACACGATCGGTGGCGACGTTTCGCGCGGTTCGGACCGTACCAGAGCTCCGGCCAGCGTGCGTGGCAGTTAAGCCGTAGAGGAGCACCTTCCCCGGGCACGGGCGGTGCCAAGCGGCCCCTAAGTTTAACCGAATGGAAGCTCCGGCGGAGGAGGGCATGCTCGCGTCACAATAAGCCGAAGAGGAGCACCTTCCCCGGGCACGGGCGGTTCCAAGCGGCCCCTAAGTTTAACCGAATGGAAGCTCCGGGGGCGGAGGGCGGGCGTGTGTCACAGTTAAGCCAAATTGGAGCACCTCTTCTGCCCGGGCACGAGCGGAGCGCGAGGCTGTCAGTTATGAATGAATAAATGAATAAATAAATAAAGAATGCCACCTTTCATTTCACAGGGCACACCGGACGGCGTACCAGCAGGTAAAAGTCGGAGTAATTAAATAAATACTAAAAGAATGGCTGGGGAATAAAAAAATAATACGTTTTAATAATAATTTGGTTTTTTTGTTATAACATGAATTTCACTCTCTCTCTCCCCGTATATATATATATATATATATATATATATAAATATATATATATTTATTATATATATTGTTTATTTTTTTTAAGCATTTTTGAAGGTGCGCCGCTACTTCGCGGATTTTCAGTTTTCGCGGGTGGTCTCGGTCCCCGTTAACCGCGATAACCGAGGGTTCACTGTACTCCATAAAATTTACAAAAAGCGAGGTGAAACACTCAACCAGAGCTGCTTTTTTTAACATTTCTCGAGGGCCATGGCGAGCCATTTAAAAAAAGCTGCACAACTAACGTATAAAATATTGATAAATTTGCTCGGCCTGATGTGTGTGTAAAGTTTTACGAGTTGTCGTTCATATTTAGAACCTCATAATCAGCTTTGTTTTATTGCCGAACAGTGCAATGCCACTCCCACAACTTTTCACGAAAAAGGACGAATTTCGTATTGTGACATCCTCATGGCCGAAACAGTCATCCGAGCAAATATAAGGTAGATTTTGTTCACCTGCCCGGAGAAAAACATCAACGAAAATAATTTGTATTTGTTTTAACCAGTTGGTGGCGCTACCACTGCGATCAAAAATAAGTTGGCAGCCGTCTTCAGGGCCTGAATATCCTCAAATGTGAAAAATTTCGAGAAGATGGATCATCTGAATCATTTTGCAGGAACTTTTGTTGCCACGGAGAATAATCAGACTCTGCGGCACCGTAATAGCCAAGCCCTTCGAAGGAAAGTCACAAAAATAGGGATAGAGTAAGATCAATGTCTTGAGTCTTTTCTAGCCAATTTTCAATCAGATTCGTTAAAAGGGCACCGTGCAGTACGTCAAAATGTAAAAAATGATATTGATTGGCGCAAGGTGTATAACTGAATATAAACATATAGATGTCTTCAGGTACAGACTTTTTATGTACATGTGAAGTTTTGGATTTTTAGCAGCATGTGCAGGAGAGTTATTAAGCATTTTGTCCATTGCGGCGAAGGAAATCTTAAGTGAAAACTTTGAAGCCCCGCCCCCGTCATATAGTATTTCGGAAACAAAAAATTTTAGCCCCAGTGTTTGTCCCAGGTCTTCAGATGCTACAGACAGAATTTTAAGGCAATCAGATGAAGCCTTTAGGATCAGGGTGCAAAAGAATGACCCCTGTAAACATGCAAAAAAGGGCAAAAGTCGGACTTTCAAAAATTCATAACTCACTTCCTGTTCATATTAGACGTTAAAATATCAAATTTTTCGCCATGCCCGATGAGACTGCCAAGTTTGGTGAGTTTTTGTGCATGTTTCGGGGGTCAAAAATGCGATCGAACAATCGGAAAAATAATAATAATAATAATTTCTACAAAAACAATAGGGACTTCGCAGCGGTCGCTGCTCAGGCCCTAATAATAATAATAATAATATTAATAATAATAAAAGTAATAATATTTTCTACAAAAACAATAGGGACCTCGCAGCCGTCGCAGCTCGGGCCCTAATAACAATTTCTAGAAAAACAATAGGGACCTCGCAGCGGTCACTGCTCGGGCCCTAATAATAATAATAATAAAAATAATAATAATTTCCACAAAAACAATGGGGACCTCGTAGCGGTCGCTGCTCAGGCCCTAATAATAATTTCTACAAAAACAATAGGGACCTCGCCGCCGTCGCTGCTCGGGCCCCAATAATAATTTCTACACAAAGTCCATTGTGGTGACTCGCCCCCTTTTAAGTAAATTCAAAATGGCCGACTTCCTGTAAAACCTAGCTCATTGCTCCAAGAGACTTTTTTGTAGGTCTTGGTCTTATACATACAGTGAACCCTCGCTACTTCGCGGTTCACCTTTCGCGGGTTCAGTGCTTCGCGGGTCTAAAAAATATTCGGGGGCATTGTAGTTTCGCCGAGCGGCACGACGGGGCGCTGGAGCGGTTAGACGGCCGGCGTGCGCCGAAGAAGAGCGTGGGCGAAGAGGAGAGTGGACGAAGAAGAGCACGTTCTCCCGGACACGATCGGTGGCGACGTTTCGCGCGGTTCGGACCGTACCAGAGCTCCGGCCGGCGTGCGTGGCAGTTAAGCCGTAGAGGAGCACCTTCCCCGGGCACGGGCGGTGCCAAGCGGCCCCTAAGTTTAACCGAATGGAAGCTCCGGAGGAGGAGGGCATGCTCGCGTCACAGTAAGCCGAAGAGGAGCACCTTCCCCGGGCACGGGCGGTTCCAAGCGGCCCCTAAGTTTAACCGAATGGAAGCTCCGGAGGAGGAGGGCATGCTCGCGTCACAGTAAGCCGAAGAGGAGCACCTTCCCCGGGCACGGGCGGTTCCAAGCGGCCCCTAAGTTTAACTGAATGGAAGCTCCGGAGGAGGAGGGCATGCTCGCGTCACAGTAAGCCGAAGAGGAGCACCTTCCCCGGGCACGGGCGGTGCCAAGCGGCCCCTAAGTTTAACCGAATGGAAGTTCCGGGGGAGGAGGGCGGGCGTGTGTCACAGTTAAGCCGAATTGGAGCACCTCTTCCGCCCGGGCACGAGCGGAGCGCGAGGCTGTCAGTTATGAATGAATAAATGAATAAATAAATAAAGAATGCCACCTTTCATTTCACAGGGCACACCGGACGGCGTACCAGCAGGTAAAAGTCGGAGTAATTAAATAAATACAAAAAGAATGGCTGGGGAATAAAAAAATAATACGTTTTAATAATAATTTGGTTTTTTTGTTCTAAAATGAATTTCACTCTCTCTCTCCCCGTATATATATATATATATATATATATATATATATTTATTATATATATTGTATATTTTTTTTAAGCATTTTTGAAGGTGCGCCGCTACTTCGCGGATTTTCAGTTTTCGCGGGTGGTCTCGGTCCACATTAACCGCGATAACCGAGGGTTCACTGTACTCCATAAAATTTACAAAAAGCGAGGTGAAACACTCAACCAGAGCTGCTTTTTTTTAACATTTCTCGAGGGCCATGGCGAGCCATTTCAAAAAAGCTGCACAACTAACTTATAAAATATTGATAAATTTGCTCGGCCTGATGTGTGTGTAAAGTTTTACGAGTTGTCGTTCATATTTAGAACCTCATAATCAGCTTTGTTTTATTGCCGAACAGTGCAATGCCACTCCCACAACTTTTCACGAAAAATCATGAATTTCGTATTGTGACATCCTCATGGCCGAAACAGTCATCCGAGCATATATGAGGGCGACCTTGTTGAGTTGCACGGAGAAAAACATCCAAGAAAATAACTTGTATTAGCTTTTACCAGTTGGTGGCGCTACTACTACGATGGAAAATAAGTTGGTAGATGTCTTCAGGGCTGAAGTATCCTCAAATGTGTACAACTTCGAGAAGATAGGATCATCTGAGTCATGTTGCCGGAGCTTTTGTTGCCACAGAGTACAATCGGACTTTTCAGCACCTTAATAGCCACGCCTTTTGCCAAAACGTCACAAAATTCGGCAGAGAGTAAGATCATTGTCTTGAGTCTTTTCTGACTCATTTTCAGTCGGATTCGTCAAAAGGGCACCGTGCAGTACGTGAAAATTAAAATAAAAACTAATTTTTGATTCCACTTGGCGGCACTGTGTGTATAACAAAATAATAACATTAAGATGTCTTCAGGTCGGGACGTTTTATTTACAGGTGAAGGTTTGGATTTTTAGGAGCATGTGCAGGGGAGTTATTAAGCATTCATTTATTTGTATTAGGTTCATTTTGTCTTCTTATTATTGATATTTGACTGATTCATTAAAAGCAGACATTTATGTTTTAGGTTAATTTTTTACCTGACATGTTTCGGCGAGTCTTTCGCCTTCTTCAGAGTGTCGCATGATGGTGTCTTGAGACCAGTCTTTATCAGCTGATGTTCCATGAGGGTGTGACTTACCTGTCAAAAAAATTAAAAAATCAGAGCAGTAAAAGAACAAGCACAACATGAACATTACAAATCAGCAATCACTGACCACTGCAAAAGGGAAAACCACATCATGGACCGGGAGAAGGGCAGGGTCATCCGCACAGAAGAGAACAAACAACAGCGCTGGATCAGAGAGGCCATTGAGATCTGCAAGCGAGGCATAAAAACCATGAACAGAGACAAGGGAACCTTCATCCTCTCTACCACCTGGAGCAGCATTTTGGCGGAGTGAACGGACAGCGGGGGGCGTGACTTGCCTTCGTTCTTGTGACAGGTAAGTCACGCCCTCATGGAACATCAGCTGATAAAGACGGGCCACAAGACACCATCATGTGACACTCTGAAGAAGGCGAAAGACTTTCGTATTGTGACATCCTCAAGGCCTAAACACTCATCCGAGCAAATGTAAGGTAGATTTTGTTAACCTGCCCGGAGAAAAAAATCAACGAAAATAATTTGTATTTGTTTTAACCAGTTGGTGGTGCTACCACTGCGATCAAAAATAAGTTGGCAGCCGTCTTCAGGGCCTGAATATCCTCAAATGTGAAAAATTTCGAGAAGATGGATCATCTGAATCATTTTGCAGGAACTTTTGTTGCCACGGAGAATAATCAGACTCTGCGGCACCGTAATACCCACGCCCTTCGAAGGAAAGTCACAAAAATAGGGATAGAGTAAGATCAATGTCTTGAGTCTTTTCTAGCCAATTTTCAATCAGATTCGTTAAAAGGGCACCGTGCAGTACGTCAAAATGTAAAAAATGATATTGATTGGCGCAAGGTGTATAACTGAATATAAACATATAGATGTCTTCAGGTCCAGACTCTTTATGTACATGTGAAGTTTTGGATTTTTAGCAGCATGTGCAGGAGAGTTATTAAGCATTTTGTCCATTGCGGCGAAGGAAATCTTAAGTGAAAACTTTGATGCCCCGCCCCCGTCATATAGTATTTCGGAAACAAAAAATTTTAGCCCCAGTGTTTGTGCCAGGTCTTCAGATGCTACAGACAGAATTTTAAGGCAATCAGATGAAGCCTTTAGGATCAGGGTGCAAAAGAATGACCCCTGTAAACATGCAAAAAAGGGCAAAAGTCGGACTTTCAAAAATTCATAACTCACTTCCTGTTCATATTAGACGTTAAAATATCAAATTTTTCGCCATGCCCGATGAGACTGCCAAGTTTGGTGAGTTTTTGTGCATGTTTCGGGGGTCAAAAATGCGATCGAACAATCGGAAAAATAATAATAATAATAATTTCTACAAAAACAATAGGGACTTCGCAGCGGTCGCTGCTCAGGCCCTAATAATAATAATAATAATAATAATAATAAAAGTAATAATATTTTCTACAAAAACAATAGGGACCTCGCAGCCGTCGCAGCTCGGGCCCT